>NC_092158.1:101828696-102113696 GCF_045791955.1 Oncorhynchus clarkii lewisi | reverse complement strand
GAATCAGATTTAGATTGTATTGAGTATACAGTCCACACCATATCTATTTTGACAGTGAGGTATCAGATTTAGATTGTATTGAGTAAACAGTCCACACCATATCTATTTTGACAGTGAAGCTAACATTTTCAATGTGTCTCTATACTCCAACATTTTGATTTGAGATCAAAGGTTTTCATGTAAGGTGACAGTATATAATGTCACCTTTTATTTGAAGATATTTTCATACATAACTGTTTTACGTTTTGAAATAAAAGCACTTTTCGTGTCTCGTCCCCCTATTTGAAGAAGTAGTAAGTATTCTGACCAATTTATAAAATAATTTAAATGTTGAAAAGATAATGATGAAATAATTGCACTCTGGAACCTTATAATTGTATATAATTGATTAGCATCATACAATTCTAATCTGATGATGTGTGTAGTTTTAGTCAGAATTAGGTTAAACAATGTATCTGTATAGTGGAAAAACACAGACTGTCTGAGCAAGGCGTAGCTCAGGATTTGTACTTGTATGGGAGGGGCTGAAGAAAGATACAGAGGACAGTTAGAACCCACCTGGCAGGAACTGAGAAAACTTATGAGGACAGGGAGGACTTTTCAAGGTTTCCCTAATCTTGGGGGATGGAACTGTCGGCTGGGAAAGGATCCACAGTGGTTGGAACTATGGAGAAAGAGATAAAACTCACCCACTGTTTGTGTGGAAGTATGTGCGTAGGATACGTACTGTTTGTGTGTGAAGGTATGTGCATATGGAACCAGTATGAAATGGATGGTTTTGTACAACAGACTAGGACATCCTCATAAATAAACACTTTGATTTTTGTAAGCTGGGACTCTTGTCTGCTTCATTCAACCAGAATCTTACAGACTCTGTGTTGCAGAATGAGTAGATTAATTGAAGTTTATGAACATCGATAACACATTTCTCATGACAATTTGGTCCTTTGAGCCGGATTCCAATACCTGTCCCTGTCGTCCGAAGGTAACACGCCGAAAACCGTGCACAGGTTGGTCGTTGACCCGTAAATTAACCACCTGTCCCCTGACATTGAGGTTCCATAACAGGCCGGTTTATATCGGTCGATAGAGACAGTGACGGAATCCAACCGACATTGCTTTCCCAGCCTACGAGACAAGGTCAGTAAGTTTTTATTCACGAATTTGGGGGAATATTTTAAGACATCTTGGACTTGATATGCTAAACACCTAGAATGAATCAAGGATAGGAACTTAGGTATTCTAAACAGATTCACCGGGACTGTCTAATACTTTGTGTATTAATTAAGGAAGTGATTGAGGTGGAAACTGGGGATTCAAATCAAATCAAATCAAATTGTATTTGTCACATACACATGGTTAGCAGATGTTAATGCGAGTGTAGCGAAATGCTTGTGCTTCTAGTTCCGACAATGCAGTAATAACAAGTAATCTAACTATCAATTCCAAAACTACTGTCTTGCACACAGTGTAAGGGGATAAAGAATATGTACATAAGGATATATGAATGAGTGATGGTACAGAGCAGCATAGGCAAGATACAGTAGATGGTATCGAGTACAGTATGTACAAATGAGATGAGTATGTAAACAAAGTGGCATAGTTTAAAGTGGCTAGTGATACATGTATTACATAAGGATACAGTCGATGATATAGAGTACAGTATATACGTATGCATATGAGATGAATAATGTAGGGTAAGTAACATTATTTAAGGTAGCATTGTTTAAAGTGGCTAGTGATATATTTACATAATTTCCCATCAATTCCCATTATTATAGTGGCTGGAGTTGAGTCAGTGTCAGTGTGTTGGCAGCAGCCACTCAATGTTAGTGGTGGCTGTTTAACAGTCTGATGGCCTTGAGATAGAAGCTGTTTTTCAGTCTCTCGGTCCCAGCTTTGATGCACCTGTACTGACCTCGCCTTCTGGATGATAGCGGGGTGAACAGGCAGTGGCTCGGGTGGTTGATGTCCTTGATGATCTTTATGGCCTTCCTGTGACATCGGGTGGTGTAGGTGTCCTGGAGGGCAGGTAGTTTGCCCCCGGTGATGCGTTGTGCAGACCTCACTACCCTCTGGAGAGCCTTACGGTTGAGGGCGGTGCAGTTGCCATACCAGGCGGTGATACAGCCCGCCAGGATGCTCTCGATTGTGCATCTGTAGAAGTTTGTGAGTGCTTTTGGTGACAAGCCAAATTTCTTCAGCCTCCTGAGGTTGAAGAGGCGCTGCTGCGCCTTCTTCACGATGCTGTCTGTGTGAGTGGACCAATTCAGTTTGTCTGTGATGTGTATGCCGAGGAACTTAAAACTTGCTACCCTCTCCACTACTGTTCCAACCTATGGTTGTAATGGATTCAGTATACAGCCCAATCAGTAGTGAAAGAAGAATGTTATGCCTGCGCCACAGCAAAATCTCAGTTGAAAACCATCCCCTTTCCACTTGATGGAATTGATTCACCCAGGGGAATGGTAAAGCTGTTCATGAAGGCAGGGAAGCCAGACAATGAAAGTTGGATTGGTCTTCATTATCTGTATGTGCCCATTACATCCAGACTTCCCCCTTTCACAGTTACAGGAGGAAATTATTATTGTATGGCTCGATATATCACACACAGATGGGACGTAGGGGAAGTAAGAACATGCCATAGGACAGAGAATGTTACAACGGACAAGACAAGAGGGACCTTGTACAGTTAGGCCTTCACCCTTACCCAACACAAAGACCTAGGGCCAGGTAGAAGAGAAAGAAGGAAAGAAGGAGTGCTCCATCAGGATCTTTTGACAATGGAGTTTACATTGATAGCATTGGAGTTCCAAGAGTGGTGCCTGAAACCTTGAATAAAGACTGTTGACATCTAGTGGAAGTCATAGAAATTGCAATCTGGGAGCCGGATTTACACATAGCCAATAGGTTTGCATTGGAAGAGCCTGCGACCTCAAAAACAAAACAAATTCGGTTCTTCAGATTGTTTTCTGCCATATCAATTATGTTATAGTCATAGACAGTATTTTAACCTCTTGAAACTAGGGGGCACTATTTTCATTTTTGGAAAAATAACGTTCCCAAAGTAAACAGGCTATTTTGTCAGGACAAGATGCTAGAATATGCCTATAATTGACAGCTTAGGATAGAAAGCACTCTGAAGTTTCCAAAACTGTAAAAATATTGTCTGTGAGTATAACAGAACTGATATTGCAGGCGAAAGCCTGAGAAAAATCCAATCAGTAAGGGACTCTTATTTAGAAACCTCTGCGTTCCTATGTGTCCCCATTGAGCAGTGAAAGAGATATCAACCAGATTCCTTTTTCTATGGCTTCCCTAATGTGTCCAGTGTCACAAGACATAGTTTCAGGCTTTTATTTTGACAAATGAGTGTGAACGACAACATTGCATCAGTGGTCAGGTGGCTCTCAGAGTGATTTGTGCGTAATAGACAAAGGCGGCCATTGTGCCTCTCGCTCCTACTGGGAAGCCAACTGTCCCGGTTGATATATTATCGAATACATATTTCAAAAACACCTTGAGGGTTGATTCTAAAAAACTTTTGCCATGTTTCTGTCGATATTATGGATCTCATTTGGAATATTTATCAGCGTTGTCGCATTTCCGGTGGATTTCTCAACCAAACGTGAAGTACAAACAACAGAGGTATTTCATGAATATGAATATTTTCTAGTACTATTTTTTGTCCATTGCATTATGCTAATTAGTGTCAGTTGATGACAATTCTCCCGGATCCGGGAGGGGTAGTTCTAAGATTAAAGTGTTTTCTACCCAGTGCTACCAATTAAATGCATATCCTAGCTTTTGGGCCTAAGTAACAGGCAGTTTACTTTGGGTATGTCACTGAGGCGGATATTCAGGAAACTAGACGCTATCCCTAAGAAGTTTTTACATTTTAGCTGCCATGTTCAGGGGATTAAATAAAATGTGTCATTCTGTACTGTTGCCTAATATGAAACATTCTATCTCAAATCCAAAATGCTGGAGCATAGCACCAAATTTAAAACTGTAAGCTTCACTGTCCAAACACATATGGTGTGGACTATTTGTGCCTTGGTAAACACATGTAGATCGGGTGAAAAGTTATCACTTGTTGACCAAGTACAGGAATACTGACCTCAGAGTCTCCAGTTTACAGTGGGGATTCCCCAGTACAGCAGAGAGCAGCTCCACTCCTGAATCCTTCAGGTCATTGTTACTCAGGTCCAGCTCTCTCAGGTTTGAGGAGTTTGACCTCAGAGCTGAGACCAGAGAAGCACAGCCTTCCTCTGTGACTCCACAGCCTGACAGCCTGACAAAGAGATCATCATGACTTCACAAACACACGGTTAATTTAACGAGTGGCAGATGCATTTGGTTTATTCTCTCAAACAACTTAAAGATTCATTTTTCATCTCCTAGAATTGTATGGTCATATTGTTATATATATATATGCACTGATTCAGTAAGTTTTTAAATTATAAATATTTTAATCTAAACAGAATCTTTCTTCCTGATGATTAGTTCTTAAATGTCATTTGATTTACTCACAGAACAACTCTGGAGGCTTTGACCACTGGCAGCAGCCTCAGAAGACCTTCTTCTGATCTGGAGTATTTCTTCAGGTCAAACACATCCAGCTCCTTTTCTGAAGTCAGCAACACAAAGACCAGAGCTGACCACTGTGCAGGTAAGAGTTTGGCTTCTGAGAGACCTCCTGATCTCAGGTAGCTTTGGATCTCCTCCACTAGAGAATGGTCATTCAGTTCATTCAGACAGTGGAACAGATTGATGCTCCTCTCTGGAGAGGGATTCTCCTTGATCTTCTTCTTGATGTACTTGACTGTTTCTTCATGGCTCTGTGAGCTGCTTCTTGTCTTTGTCAGTAGACCTCGTAAGTGCTTCTGATTGGACTCCAGTGAGAGGCCCAGAAGGAAGCGGAGGAAAAGGTCCAGGTTTCCCGTTTCATTTTGTAAGGCTTTGTCCACAGCACTCTTGTAGACAGTATCTTTAGGCTTCAGCGCAAAATAGTTACTGGATGTTGATTGCAGTTTGTCCATTAGATTCTCATTGTTGTTGATGAAGGAGAGGAACACATATACAGCAGCCATAAACTCCTGAATGCTCAAATGCACGAAGCAGTACACCTTGTTCTGGTACAGCCCACATTCCTCTTTAAAGAGCTGTGTGTACAATCCTGAGTACACTGAGGCTTCATTGACATCAACACCAGCCTCTTTCAGGTCTTCCTCATAGAAAATCAGATTGCCATTCAAAAGCTGTTGAAAAGCCAGTTTGCCCAGTGACAGAATGCTCTCTTTTTTCCAGTTTGGATCTGTCTCTTCTTTCCCAACATACTTTTCATTATTTTGTTTGGCGTGAAACTCTACAAGGTGTGTGTACATCTCTGTCAGAGTCTTGGGCATCTCTTCTCTCTTATGTTTCAGCATGTGTTCAAGGACTATTGCAGAAATCCAACAGAAGACTGGAATGTAGCACATGATGTGGAGGTTCCTTGATGTCTTTATGTGTGAGATGATTCTGATTGCCAGGTCCTCATCACTGAATCTCTTCCTGAAGTACTCCTCCTTCTGTGGGTCATTGAACCCTCGTACCTCTGTCACCTGGTCAACACACCCTGAAGGGATCTTATTGGCTGCTGCAGGTCGGGTAGTTATCCAGATGAGAGCAGAAGGAAGCAGATTTCCCTTGATGAGATTTGTCAGTAGAACATCCACTGAGGTTGACTCTGTGACGTCACAACAGATCTTATTCCTCTGGAAGTCTAGGGGCAGTCGGCACTCATCCAGACCATCAAAGATGAACAGAACTTTGTACTTGTCATAGTTGGAGATTCTTGATTGTTTGCTTTCCATTGAGAAGTGATTGAGAAGTTCAATGAAAGTGTGTTTGTCTCCTTTCATCAAATTCAGCTCCCGAAAAGGGAATGCAAATACAAATTGGACATCCTGATTTTCTTTTCCTTCAGCCCAGTCCAGAATGAACTTCTGCACAGAGACTGTTTTTCCAATGCCAGCGACTCCCTTTGTCAGCACAGTTCTGAAACGTTGGTCTTGTCCAGTTAAGGGTTTGAAGATGTCGTTACATTTGATTGCAGTCTCTGGTCTTGCTTGTTTCCTGGTTGTTGTCTCAATCTGTCTCAGCTCATGTTCATTATTGACCTCTCCTGTTCCACCCTCTGTGATGTAGAGCTCTGTGTAGATCTTATTGAGAAGTGTTGGGTTTCCTTGTTTAGCGATCCCCTCAAATACACATTGAAACTTCTTCTTTAGATTTGATTGGAGTTCACGTTGGCAAATCACAGCAAACTCATCTGAATCTACAAATTCCACAAAGGATATTAATATTACGTCTGTTTTAATGCCGACAGTATTGATGGACTGTTATAAAGTTGTACATTATAATAATTTATTCTCTTAACTGACTGTATAAATGTGTAAATGTTTTCATAATGCATTACAGACTGGTGTGACTGATTATATTATTATTGGTATTATTGATGGTATTATTAATGTTCTCTCTCTCTCTCTAAATGAATCAACACAACACATCCCTGCTGCTACTTGATGAGGTCACTAGATGTTGTTTTAAGGCTGCTACAATATCATTGAGTTACACAGCTACTTTAGCTGTACTTTAGCTACAGCTTTTAAATGTTATAAAACAGCATTCAACATGAGGCAGACAGATCTTACATTTCTCCAGTATGTCAGCAAGCTCCTTCTGGTTCATTTTCCTCAGGATGTGCAGTGTGATCTTCAGAGCCCCCTCTCTGGCACTGCTCTCCTGCTGCTCATCTTCAGCATCCACCACTTCCTTATCCTGCTTCTGACTCTCAAAGCCTTCTGGGAGTTCTGGACTAAGAATCCTCTTGAACATCTTCATCTCGTTCTTCACAAATGTAATAATATTCTCTTCAAGCAACTGAAGTAAATGAAGTTATTAAGTTAAGCAAGAGAATAAATGCTTTCTCATTAACACATTAATGAATGATTGACAGATCAACTTTACTTGAGGTAAACAAAAACAAATGTACATAACAGGACCACATACACTGAATATGGAGGCCAGGTCTGTTTGATGACTCTGGGAATACTGACCACTGAGAATCTCTGACTCTGATCTCTCCTGTTGGTTTCTGTGGACAAAACATGAGACATCTCCTCATCCACTGAGTGCACACACACACACACACACACACACACACACACACACACACACACACACACACACACACACACACACACACACACACACAGAGGGAATGTTGTGTTTGTTTAATATTGTTTTAGGACAAAATGATTAGCCTATGGATTATGAAAACAACAAAAGAAAATGGGAAGATGGGAGAGGAGAAATGACTATAGACAGTGTTGTTTAACTCACTGACCATGACCCATGAGTTCTTCTTACCTTTGTTCAGTAGAAAAGTCTCCCTCTCTAAACACTATAGGTTTACACATAGACTGGTTACTCTTCATGGACACACAGCTGGGTACAGGGGAGGCTGGTCTCTCCTGCTTGATTGGACTTCAACACAACAGAGACAAACATTACATCTCTCATCTACTCTGAGCTCAGATGGGGAAACATAAGAAGAGTTTCATTCCAAAAATCCTTTACATCCATTTTCAGAAATCTTTGCAAATGTGTTTTTTGTTTCTAGAAATGATCAAATAAATGATTGTGTTAATCAAGGTAATCATGGCATGCTCAATAACAGACATGTATTTGATTATAATCTATCACATGGTTTAATTTCAGAGAGACAAATAATAATGTTTTTTTGTTGCTAAATCTCAGAGAAATCAGTAGTACTGCTAAGTTTTATACAGTAATAATATATATCTGCCTCACTCTCGGAGAAATCAGTAGTACTACTAGGTTTTACACAGTAAAAATATGTATCTGCCTCATTCTCAGAGAAATCAGTAGTACTACTAGGTTTTACACAGTAAAAATATATATCTGCCTCATTCTCAGAGAAATCAGTAGTACTGCTAGGTTTTACACAGTAATAATATCTGCCTCACTCTCAGAGAAATCAGTAGAACTGCTAGGTTTTACACAGTAATAATATATATCTGCCTCACTCTCAGAGAAATCAGTAGAACTGCTAGGTTTTTACACAGTAATAATATATATCTGCCTCACTCTCAGAGAAATCAGTAGAGCTGCTAGGTTTTACACAGTAATAATATATATCTGTCTCACTCTCAGTGAAATCAGTAGTACTGCTAGGTTTTACACAGTAATAATATATATCTGCCTCACTCTCAGAGAAATCAGTAGTACTGCTAGGTTTTATACAGTAATAATATATATTTGCCTCAGTCTCAGAGAAATCAGTAGTTCAGCTAGGTTTTATACAGTCAAATATTTGTCTCAGACCACTAGGACAGCTGAGTAATCTAACACCTGCCTCAGACCACTAGAACAGCTGAGTAATCTAACACCTGCCTCAGACCACTAGAACAGCTGAGTAATCTAACATCTGCCTCAGACCACTAGAACAGCTGAGTAATCTAACACCTGCCTCAGACCACTAGAACAGTTGAGTAATCTAACACCTGCCTCAGACCACTAGAACAGCTGAGTAATCTACCACCTGCCTCAGACCACTAGAACAGCTGAGTAATCTAACACCTGCCTCAGACCACTAGAACAGCTGAGTAATCTACCACCTGCCTCAGACCACTAGAACAGCTGAGTAATTTGCTATCTAACTGGGAGTCTCCTGAGTGAAAACATCTGAAGTTCTTCAAAGGTAAATGATTTCATTTGATTGCTTTTCTTATTTTCGTGAAAATGTTGCCTGCTGCCAGCAGAGCCTAGCATAGCATTATGCCATGATAAACTTACACAAATGAGAGGTTAAGTGAAACTTTACACAGAAATACAATTCTCTCACATTACATCATTACATAGCATCCCATAATTTCACAAATAGTTTAATCTTTCCTCATTCATCCTGTACAAAAATTAGATGTAAGCCTCATATCTGAGGCTATTGTATAAACAGAGTTATGGTAATGTGGCAGTATTGTCTCCCATGAGTTTCACAAAATTGTACCATACGCACTAGTTCGTAGCTGGATTCTTCACCCATCTTTTATACCTTCTCCAGAACATAAATGTTGTTCAGACCTTAAGTGCTGTGAGGGGGAAGAAATTCCTTTGTTCTCTCTATGAAACTCACTCTCTCTATACTGTGGCCATGAGGGGATAATCTCCTCCAGGAACGCATATGAAGCAGACCAGGCCAGGTTTTGGGGTTAAAATATCTTCTGGGATATGAAGCAGACCAGGCCAGGTTTTGGGGTTAAAATATCTTCTGGGATATGAAGCAGACCAGGCCAGGTTTTGGGGTTAAAATATCTTCTTGGACCGCATATGAAGCAGACCAGGCCAGGCCAGGGTTTGGGGTTTAATTATCTTCTGGGATATGAAGCAGACCAGGCCAGGTTTTGATGTTTAAATATCTTCTGGGAACACATATGAAGCAGACCAGGCCGGGGTTAGGGGTTTAAATATCTTCTGGGATATGAAGCAGACCAGGCCGGGGTTTGGGGTTTAAATATCTTCTGGGATATGAAGCAGACCAGGCCGGGGTTTGGGGTTTAAATATCTTCTGGGATATGAAGCAGACCAGGCCGGGGTTTGGGGTTTAAATATCTTCTGGGAACTCATATGACGCAGACCAGGCCGGGGTTTGGGGTTTAAATATCTTCTGGGATATGAAGCAGACCAGGCCAGGGTTTGGGGTTTAAATATCTTCTGGGATATGAAGCAGACCAGGCCGGGGTTAGGGGTTTAAATATCTTCTGGGATATGAAGCAGACCAGGCCGGGGTTTGGGGTTTAAATATCTTCTGGGATATGACGCAGACCAGACAATAAAATAACAATAATGAGACTATAAGGAGAACCAGTACTGAGTCAATGTGCAGGGGTACCAGGTAGTTGAGG
Source organism: Oncorhynchus clarkii lewisi (assembly GCF_045791955.1). Lineage (NCBI taxonomy): Eukaryota > Metazoa > Chordata > Actinopteri > Salmoniformes > Salmonidae > Oncorhynchus > Oncorhynchus clarkii. Next base: position 102,103,725 of record NC_092158.1, on the reverse strand, counting down.
TAATAATGAGGCTATAGGGAGTACCAGTACTGAATCAATGTGCAGGGTACCAGGTAGTTGAGGTAATAATGAGACTATAAGGAGTACCAGTAGTACTGAGTCAATGTGCAGGGTACCAGGTAGTTGAGGTAATAATGAGACTATAAAGAGTACCAGTACTGAGTCAATGTGCAGGGTACCAGGTAGTTGAGGTAATAATGAGACTATAAGGAGTACCAGTACTGAGTCAATGTGCAGGGGTACCAGGTAGTTGAGGTAATAATGAGACTATAAGGAGTACCAGTACTGAGTCAATGTGCAGGGTACCAGGTAGTTGAGGTAATAATGACACTATAAGGAGTACCAGTACTGAGTCAATGTGCAGGGGTACCAGGTAGTTAAGTTAATATGTACAGTACATGTAGGTAGGTGTAAAAGTGAATAGAGACTACATCTCCTCATCCAGGGAGTGACACTCTTTCACACACACACACACACACACACACACACACACACACACACACACACACACACACACACACACACAGGGAGGGAATGTTGTGTTTGTTTAATATTGTTTTAGGACTATGAAAATGGACAAAAGGATGAGCCTATGGATTCTGAAAACAACAACAATAAATGGGAAAATGGGAGAGGAGAAATTACTAGAGACAGTGTTGTTTAACCCTCCCGTTGTCCTGGTATTGTGTCTAGTCCCCTTGTCCTCCGGGTCACCCTGTCCCGTCCTGGCTAAAGGCCCAATGTGCGCAAGTGTGACAGTATGCGTGTGAACAGCCTTTGCAGATGTATTTCTTACACCTGCAGCACACCGTGTGTGTCTTGGAGTCCTTCTTGGGTGGGCAGAGCTGACACCTCTTCCTCTTACTTGCCCCGGTGGCCGGGGCAACGAGCGGGGCAGCGGCCGTGTCAGCGGCGGGGCCCTGGCGCTGTTGATCACGAGGCGCCTCAGCCGCCGCCGCGGCCGCGGCCGCCTCAGCCGCCGTAGCACTCTGTAGGACTTTGACAAGGGCTGACGCCGCTTCGGTGCGGGGCAGATGCTGCCTTCTTTGGATCAGCGGCTTCACCAGTGCCTTTCCCAGCTGCTCGAGGAACACCCTGCGCTTGTTCCGCTTGCCAGGCATCCAGTCGGGCTTGATCTCTCGCCATATGACAAAGGCGTTGTAGGAGGACACGTCGAGGATGTTGTGGAAGACGACCAGGGGCCAGCGGGCAGTCATCCGTCTGCAGCTGTAGGTGCCCACCACCTTGTCTAGGTTGTCCACGCCGCCCTTGTTGCAGTTGTAGTCTAGGATGAGGGCCGGCTTCCTGTCGCGGCGATCGCTGACGTGGCCCTCTGTGTGCAGCGTGCTCAAGAGTAGCACGTTCTTGTTTCTCTTTGCCAGGTAGGACACCAGAGTGGCGGTGGGCGTGAAGGCGAACCTGGAGGACAGGACCTGTCTGCCCCTGGACTGGAGCAGCGCGGGCGGGAGCTCGGCCTTGTTCTTTCTCACCGTGCCCACCATGGTGAGGTTCCTCTCGAGGAGCCGCTGGCCCAGGTCGTAGGAGGTGAAGAAGTTGTCGCAGGTGACGTTGCGACCGCTCAGGCCCGTTGTCAGATCGAGGACGACGCGCATCCCCTGGTTCTTCTCGGGGCCTCCGCCGGCCGCCTTGCCGGTGTACACTTGCATCTTCCAAGCGTAGCTGGACTTGGCGTCGCAGGCCACCCACGACTTGATGCCGTATTTGGCCGGCTTGCTGGGGATGTACTGACGGAAAGGACAGCGGCCTTTTGGAAAGGGGACAAGACACAAGGGCCAACGTTTTGTGTTACACACGCTGCCAGCGCTCGCTGCTTGTGCCGCTGCTACGGCAGCACCGCCTCTCTGCATAGACATATAAGCACGCGCGCGCACACACACGCACGCACGCACGCACGCACGCACGCACGCACGCACGCACGCACGCACACACACACACACACACACACACACACACACACACACACACACACACACACACACACACACACACACACACACACACACACACACACACACACACACACACACACACAGGAAGCAAGCGCAAGAAGCGCAATCGCAAGCACGGTGCCGTACCTCTGAACGGGACCAGTTGCTCGTCCACCGTCACGTCGGGCCCCGGGTTGTAGAGGGCCGGCAGCCGCGCCTCCCACAGGTCCCAGACCTCCCGTATGGCCGCGAGTTTGTCCGTGGCGAGTCTGGCGGGTCTCGACTGGCGGTCGTCGAATCGCAGCAGCCTCGAGTACCTGTGAAAGACCTTGAGCGGCATGGTGGCTCGGAACACGGTCCTGCCGCTCTCGGCGTCCCACAGGCTGGCCGCGGCCTCGCCCCGGGACCTGTAGACGCCCGCTAGGATCAGCAGCCCTACGTAGGCGCGCAGGTCCGTGGCGTCCATGGGTCGCCAGCCGTCGCCGTATTTTCTGGCCCCGTGCAGGTTCGTCATTTCCACAATTATCCTTTCTATCGCCGGTGTGACAAACAGGTGGAAGGCGGATGCGATGTCGCGGGCCTGTGTCGCGGCATAGGCCGTGGGGCCCGGAGTCTGGTCCGGCCCGACCTGGCAGATGGCGAGGGCCCCGCGGCGGCGGCGGCCGTAGGCCACGGGGGACCACTCGATTTTGCCGTTTTTCGACAGCAACGGCGGCTCCCGTTGGTCCGGGGCCGAGGAGATCTCTTCCTCGCCGCGGTCCTCGCGCTCGTCCTCGTGCTCGTCCTCGGGCGGCTCTTCCTCGGGCTGCTCTCCCTCAGAAGAGGGAGAAGAGGCATCGTCGACCTCGCGGCGCTCGGGGTTGTATTCCTCCCCGTCTTCGTCTTCCGAAACCTCTTCCTCCTCCTCCTCCTGGCAATCCGAGTAGTCTTCTTGGTCCACGCTGGACAAGATCTGTTCTAGAACTTGCGCGGCCGTAAAACGCGCGGCCATGGCCGCTCGGCTCCACTGATCGGGTCCGCTGAGCTGCTGCGGCAAGAGCGCACTTGGCACGGGTGGGTGTGGCGCCGGTCACTTTGTGCGTGTGTGTGTGCGGGTGCGTGCGGGTGTGTGCGGGTGCGCGCGAGTGGGTGCCACTGACAATATTAGTATCCTCTCTACGTAGGGGCCGGCCGGGCCGGCTTACTGCGGGAGACCGAGACCCGAAAATGCTCGAGGCTCGCTTGCGCGCTCCTGCGTAGCCGTGTGCAGTCGACCCACCCCAGCCGAGCAACGAGAACCACTCGGCTGTCACTCTAGCACACGACTGACGGAGCACGTCCGGACCTGTGCAGCAGCTGGCAGGGTCGCTCTGAGCCACGAGCGCAACGAGAACACTCGGCTGTCACTCTAGCACACGACGACGGAGCACGTCCGGACCTGTGCAGCGGCTGGCAGGGTCGCTCTGACCCGCAGAGCGCACACACAGCCTCGCCACACTCGCAGACGCTCTAGTACGCTCCGCGGCAGACGCCTCGCCAGTGGCTGACAGGGTCGCACTGACTCGCAAGAGCGCAGAGAGCAGAGCGCCAGCCCTGGAAACACAGGGCCTGGTTCGCTCTGACCCGCAGAGCGCAGGGCGCCACGAGAACACTCGGCTGCTGCTCTCTAGCACACGGCGGAGCACGTCCGGACCTGTGCGGCGGCCGGCTGGGTCGCTCTGACCCGCGGAGCGCAGGGCGCAACTACAACACTCGGCTGCTGCTCTCTAGCACACGGCTGAGCACGTCCGGACCTGTGCAGCGGCCGGCTGGGTCGCTCTGACCCGCAGAGCACGTCCGGACCTGTGCGGCGGCTGGCTGGGTCGCTCTGACCCGCAGAGCGCAGGGCGCCACGAGAACACTCGGCTGCTGCTCTCTAGCACACGGCGGAGCACGTCCGGACCTGTGCGGCGGCCGGCTGGGTCGCTCTGACCCGCGGAGCGCAGAGCCCAGAGCCCAGAGCCCAGAGCGCAGAGCGCAGAGCGCAGACCGGGGAGCCCGGAGCACAGCCTCGCCACACTCGCAGACGCTCTACTACGCTCGACGCCACACGCCTCGCCGGCGGCTGGCTGGGTCGCACTGAGCCACGGGCGCCACGAGAACACTCGGCTGCTGCTCTCTAGCACGCGGCGGGGCACGTCCGGACCTGTGCAGCGACCCAGCCGGCCGCTCTGACCCATGAGCGCAGAGCCCAGAGCGCAGAGCGCAGGGCGCAGAGCGGGGAGCCCAGAGCACAGCCTCGCCACACTCGCAGACGCTCTACTACGCTCCACGCCACACGTCTCGCCAGAGGCTGGCAGGGTCGCTCTGACTCAGGAGCGCAAGAGCGCGACTCTAACACTCGGCTGCTGCTCTCTAGCACACGGCGAGGCACGTGTAGCGGCTTGCAGCGGTGAGCCCAGAGCGCAGGGCGCAGAGCGGGGAGCCCAGAGCACAGCCTCGCCACACTCGCAGACGCTCTACTACGCTCCACGCCACACGTCTCGCCAGTGGCTGGCAGGGTCGCTCTGACCCGCCAGCGCAAGAGCGCCAGCCCTCCACACACAGGGCCTGGGTCACTCTGACCCGCGAGCGCAGAGCACAGAAAGGGGAGCCCCCCACACACAGGGCCTGGGTCACCCTGACCCCAGGACCACGGGAGGGTTAACTCACTGACCATGACCCATGAGTTCTTCTTACCTTTGTTCAGTAGAAAAGTCTCCCTCTCTAAACCGTATAGGATATTCCATAGACCAGTCACTCTTCATGGACACACAGCTGGGAACAGGGGAGGCTGGTCTCTCCTGCTTGATTGGACTTCAAAACAACAGAGACAAACATTACATCTCTCAACTACACTCAAGTCAGATGGGGAAACATAAGAGGAGCTCCATTCTTAAATAAATAGATCCTATAGATCTATAGATCCATTTTCTGAAACGTTTGTAAATATGCTTTAATTGTTTGAAGAAATTATGAAATAGATTATTGCGTTTTTTTCACTATCTAATCAAGGCATAGGGTTGTTCAATAACAGACCTGTATTTGTTCAAAATCTATTACTTGATGATTTCATTTCAGAGGGACAAATAATAATGTTTTTGTTCCGCAAATTGCGATATAGCTGCCTCACTCTTAAACCGGCTGAATTTTGTCTAATGTAGCAACATTTGAAAAGGTGTTTTTTACATTGGATAAAAGTAGAGACTAGGGTAGAAAATAGTATATCAGTGCTTGAAAATGGGACACTACAGTTGAGGAACAACGGGGAAGTAATTCTGCTTTGAACGTTGATAAACTTGTAACCTCACTTTTGAGAAAATGGACTTTGAATGTTTTGGTACCTACTGGAGAGCTCTTCTTTGTCTACATGGCTGTTACTTAGGCAGATTATGTCACCCATCTAAATAAATAGTTTATATATATATATATATATATATATATATATATATACAGTGGGGCAAAAAAAGTATTTAGTCAGCCACCAATTGTGCAAGTTCTCCCACCTAAAAAGATCAGAGAGGCCTGTAATTTTCATCATAGGTACACTTCAACTATGACAGAAAAAATGAGAAAAAATACAGAAAATCACATTCTATTTTTTTTTTTATTTTTTTATTTTACCTTTATTTAACTAGGCAAGTCAGTTAAGAACAAATTCTTATTTTCAATGACGGCCTAGTGGGTTAACTGCCTGTTCAGGGGCAGAACGACAGATTTGTACCTTGTCAGCTCGGGGGTTTGAACTTGCAACCTTCCGGTTACTAGACCAACGCTCTAACCACTAGGCTACCCTGCCGCCCCAGGGTAGCCAGATTATTGCATGGGTTTCTTTTACCATAAAACATTTTTTTTTAAATCTGACACAGCGGTTGCATTAAGGAGAGCTATAGGAGAGCTATATCTATAATTCCATGTGTCTAACTTGTATTATCAACTACATTTATGATGAGTATTTCTGTTTAATGATGTGGCTAAGCAAAATCACTGGATGTTTTTGGAACTAGTGAATGTAACGCGCCAATGTAAAGTCCTATTTTGATCAATATGAACTTTATCAAACAAAACATGCATGTATTGTGTAACATGAAGTCCTATGAGTGTCATCTGATGAAGATGATCAAAGGTTAGTGATTCATTTTATCTCTATTTGTGGTTTTTGTGACTGTCTGGAAAATCTTTTGCTGGAAAAATTGCTGTGTTTTTCTGTGGCTATGTGGTGACCTAACATAATCGTTGTGAGCCGGCTCTTGTAGGTGAACATTGTGTATAACTTTTAGTGAGTCCAAAAAAAAAAAAAAAAAAAAAAAAAAAAAAAATTCTGCTTGAAACAATCATCACAATTGAAAAAAAATGAATTCCATTATATTAGGCAAGAATTAAGAGTAGGCAAAGTGGTCGTGTTGTGAAAATTCTATAAAATCTCTTACATTGGAAAGTGGGTGCCGTGGAACCCCTACAGTACCTCCTCAGACCCCAGATTGAGAACCGGATTGAGAACCCCAGCAGTACCTCCGCAGACCCCAGATTGAGAACCGGATTGAGTACCCCAGCAGTACCTCCGCAGACCTCGGATTGAGAACCCCGGCAGTACCTCCACAGACCCGGATTGAGAACCCCAGCAGTACCTCCACAGACCCCGGATTGAGAACCCCAGCAGTACCTCCTCAGACCCCGGATTGAGAACCCCAGCAGTACCTCCCCAGACCCCGGATTGAGAACCCCAGCAGTACCTCCTCAGACCCCTGGATTGAGAACCCCAGCAGTACCTCCTCAGACCCCGGATTGAGAACCGGATTGAGAACCCCAGCAGTACCTCCACAGACCCCGGATTGAGAACCCCAGCAGTACCTCCCCAGATCCCGGATTGAGAACCCCAGCAGTACCTCCTCAGACCCCAGTAATATTGAAGGTACCCATAAGCAACCATTTCAGACTAAAAAACAGAGGTGCGTTTTTTTTGGAAGTAAACTCTTAATAATTCTTCACCACAATTGTCATCTCACCTCTTAGCTTTGGTGTCATGTTCCTCGGGGAGTCTTATTTTAGAGGGAGGGTCCCCCTCTCTCTCCCCAGAGAGACTCATTTTAGAGCAACTGACACCTAAACAGAGTTCAAGCATGTTGGTTGTGGTTAACACAATAATTCTTGAATATCAATTGTTATCATTTATTCGTTATCTCTTATGAAACATTTACTAACAGACATATCTAAACAGTCATTTGATTAATGCATCACATGAACAATCAATAATAAATAATAAACATAATAAACATCCATAATAATAATAATATACTACTGTTTGTTAGTTATAGACAGTACGGCAACACAAGGCCATGTCTCACAATTATTTTCATTAAGTAATAGTAGGCTATTTCTTGTCTTTCAATCTGTTCTTTTCTAAACGTATCTGAGAATATAGACAGAAGGGGTAAAACGGACATGATTGATCTGAGGGGGAAATCATTGATCCATTCAGAAAGGTTTTATGCATCAAGTAAGAGATGTTATATTATGTAAAGTAGACTAGGTTATAATGTATAGTAGTGGGTTGTTAGTGATATGTAGATGTTATATTATGTAAAGTAGACTAGATTACAATGTATAGTAGTGGGTTGTTAGTGATATGTAGATAGCCTATAACCTACATATAATAGATGACCAGTCTAAACCTGTTCAGATCAGTTCACAGAGACCATCAGGTTTGTCAGCATGATAAGTGATCATAACTCAACCTAAACTGACTATTGAATGTCTGACGTCGACCTAACGTTATAATAGTTTGTAGGTAACCTAGACCTAACCTTATAATAGTTTGCAGGTAGCCTAGACCTAACCTTATAATAGTTTGTAGGTAGCCTAGACCTAACCTTATAATAGTTTGTAGGTAGCCTAGACCTAACCTTATAATAGTTTGTAGGTAGCCTAGACCTACAGTACGAGAGTCTGCCCATCTTTCCTACATTCCAACACATTTATTTAATGTTACAGAGAAATATGTGCCACAGTTTCAACAGCCATTTTATAACTGCGTGGGCTACAAACATACTTCTAATTTCATATGAGGAAATCACTTTTTTTTTTTTTTTACCTTTATTTAACTAGGCAAGTCAGTTAAGAACAAATTCTTATTTCCAATGACGACCTAGGAACAGTGGGTTAACTGCCTGTTCAGGGGCAGAACGACAGATTTGTACCTTGTCAGCTCGGGGATTCAAACTTGCAACCTTTCGGTTACTAGTCCAACACTCTAACCACTAGGCTCCCCTGCCACACATAACTTACAGTCACTGGTGCAGCCGCCTGTTTCCTTGCAGATGAAGTAGCTTTCAAAGACAACTCATTCAACCAGCCTAAACAACAGTACATAAAAGATGTAAAATGGTCAAAAGTGAATCCTCATAGAGTCATATACATTAGAGAGAGTTATATATATCCTGATAGAGTCATATACATTAGAGAGGTATATATATCCTGATAGAGTCATATACATTAGAGAGAGGTATATATATCCTGATAGTCATATACATTAGAGAGGTATATATATCCTGATAGAGTCATATACATTAGAGAGGTATATATATCATGATAGAGCCATATACATTAGAGAGGTAGATATATCCTGATAGAGTCATATACATTAGAGAGGTATATATATCCTGATTGAGTCATATACATTAGATAGGGAAATATATCCTGATAGAGCCATATGCATTAGAGAGGTATATATATCCTGATAGAGTCATATACATTAGAGAGGTATATATATCATGAAAGAGCCATATACATTAGAGAGGTATATATATCCTGATAGAGTCATATACATTAGAGAGAGGTATATATATCCTGATATGGTCATATACATTAGAGAGAGGTATATATATCCTGATAGAGCCATATACATTAGAGAGAGGTATATATATCCTGATAGAGTCATATACATTAGAGAGAGGTATATATATCCTGATAGAGTCATATACATTAGAGAGGTATATATATATCCTGATATAGCCATATACATTAGAGAGAGGTATATATATATCCTGATAGAGCCATATACATTAGAGAGAGGTATATATATATCCTGATATAGCCAAATACATTAGAGAGAGGTATATATATCCTGATATAGTCATATACATTAGAGAGAGGTATATATATCCTGATAGAGTCATATACATTAGAGAGAGGTATATATATCCTGATAGTCATATACATTAGAGAGGTATATATATATCCTGATATAGCCATATACATTAGAGAGAGGTATATATATATCCTGATATAACCAAATACATTAGAGAGAGGTATATATCTCCTGATAGAGACATATACATTAGAGAGAGGTATATATATCCTGATAGAGTCATATACATTAGAGAGAGGTATATAGATCCTGATATAGTCATATACATTAGAGAGAGGTATATATATCCTGATATAGCCATATACGTTAGAGAGAGGTATATATATCCTGATAGAGCCATATACATTAGAGTCAGGTATATATATCCTGATATAGCCATATACATTAGAGAGGTATATATATCCTGATATAGTCATATACATTAGAGAGGTGTATATATCCTGATAGTCATTAGAGAGAGGTATATATATCCTGATAGAGTCATATACATTAGAGAGGTATATATATCCTGATAGAGTCATATACATTAGAGAGGTATATATATCCTGATAGAGCCATAGAGAGAGGTATATATATCCTGATAGAGCCGTGGAGAGAGGTATATATATCCTGATAGAGCCATATACATTAGAGAGAGTTATATATATCCTGATAGAGCCATATACATTAGAGAGAGGTATATATATCCTGATAGAGCCATATACATTAGAGAGGTATATATATATCCTGATATAGCCAAATACATTAGAGAGAGGTATATATCTCCTGATAGAGACATATACATTAGAGAGAGGTATATATATCCTGATAGAGTCATATACATTAGAGAGAGGTATATAGATCCTGATATAGTCATATACATTAGAGAGAGGTATATATATCCTGATATAGCCATATACGTTAGAGAGAGGTATATATATCCTGATATAGTCATATACATTAGAGAGGTGTATATATCCTGATAGTCATTAGAGAGAGGTATATATATCCTGATATAGTCATATACATTAGAGAGGTATATATATATCCTGATAGAGTCATATACATTAGAGAGGTATATATATCCTGATAGAGCCGTAGAGAGAGGTATATATATCCTGATAGAGCCGTAGAGAGAGGTATATATATCCTGATAGAGCCATATACATTAGAGAGAGGTATATATATCCTGATAGAGCCATATACATTAGAGAGAGGTATATATATCCTGATAGAGCCATATACATTAGAGAGAGGTATATATATATCCTGATATAGCCATATACATTAGAGAGAGGTGTATATATATCCTGATAGAGTCATATACATTAGAGAGAGGTATATATATCCTGATAGAGCCATATACATTAGAGAGAGGTATATATATATGCTGATATAGCCAAATACATTAGAGAGAGGTATATATATCCTGATAGAGACATATACATTAGAGAGAGGTATATATATCCTGATAGAGTCATATACATTAGAGAGAGGTATATAGATCCTGATATAGTCATATACATTAGAGAGAGGTATATATATCCTGATATAGCCATATACATTAGAGAGAGGTATATATATCCTGATAGAGCCATATACATTAGAGAGAGGTATATATATCCTGATATAGCCATATACATTAGAGAGGTATATATATCCTGATATAGTCATATACATTAGAGAGGTGTATATATCCTGATAGTCATTAGAGAGAGGTATATATATCCTGATAGAGTCATATACATTAGAGAGGTATATATATCCTGATAGAGTCATATACATTAGAGAGGTATATATATCCTGATAGAGCCGTAGAGAGAGGTATATATATCCTGATAGAGCCGTGGAGAGAGGTATATATATCCTGATAGAGCCATATACATTAGAGAGAGTTATATATATCCTGATAGAGCCATATACATTAGAGAGAGGTATATATATCCTGATAGAGCCATATACATTAGAGAGGTATATATATATCCTGATATAGCCAAATACATTAGAGAGAGGTATATATCTCCTGATAGAGACATATACATTAGAGAGGTATATATATCCTGATAGAGCCATATACGTTAGAGAGAGGTATATATATCCTGATATAGTCATATACATTAGAGAGGTGTATATATCCTGATAGTCATTAGAGAGAGGTATATATATCCTGATATAGTCATATACATTAGAGAGGTATATATATCCTGATAGAGTCATATACATTAGAGAGGTATATATATCCTGATAGAGTCATATACATTAGAGAGGTATATATATCCTGATAGAGCCGTAGAGAGAGGTATATATATCCTGATAGAGCCGTGGAGAGAGGTATATATATCCTGATAGAGCCATATACATTAGAGAGAGTTATATATATCCTGATAGAGCCATATACATTAGAGAGAGGTATATATATCCTGATAGAGCCATATACATTAGAGAGGTATATATATATCCTGATATAGCCAAATACATTAGAGAGAGGTATATATATCCTGATTGAGTCATATACATTAGATAGGGAAATATATCCTGATAGAGCCATATGCATTAGAGAGGTATATATATCCTGATAGAGTCATATACATTAGAGAGGTATATATATCATGATAGAGCCATATACATTAGAGAGGTATATATATCCTGATAGAGTCATATACATTAGAGAGAGGTATATATATCCTGATATGGTCATATACATTAGAGAGAGGTATATATATCCTGATAGAGCCATATACATTAGAGAGAGGTATATATATCCTGATAGAGTCATATACATTAGAGAGAGGTATATATATCCTGATAGAGTCATATACATTAGAGAGGTATATATATATATCCTGATATAGCCATATACATTAGAGAGAGGTATATATATATCCTGATAGAGCCATATACATTAGAGAGAGGTATATATATATCCTGATATAGCCAAATACATTAGAGAGAGGTATATATATCCTGATATAGTCATATACATTAGAGAGAGGTATATATATCCTGATAGAGTCATATACATTAGAGAGAGGTATATATATCCTGATAGAGTCATATACATTAGAGAGGTATATATATATCCTGATATAGCCATATACATTAGAGAGAGGTATATATATATCCTGATAGAGCCATATACATTAGAGAGAGGTATATATATATCCTGATATAGCCAAATACATTAGAGAGAGGTATATATCTCCTGATAGAGACATATACATTAGAGAGAGGTATATATATCCTGATAGAGTCATATACATTAGAGAGAGGTATATAGATCCTGATATAGTCATATACATTAGAGAGAGGTATATATATCCTGATATAGCCATATACGTTAGAGAGAGGTATATATATCCTGATAGAGCCATATACATTAGAGTCAGGTATATATATCCTGATATAGCCATATACATTAGAGAGGTATATATATCCTGATATAGTCATATACATTAGAGAGGTGTATATATCCTGATAGTCATTAGAGAGAGGTATATATATCCTGATAGAGTCATATACATTAGAGAGAGGTATATATATCCTGATAGAGCCATATACATTAGAGAGAGGTATATATATATGCTGATATAGCCAAATACATTAGAGAGAGGTATATATATCCTGATAGAGACATATACATTAGAGAGAGGTATATATATCCTGATAGAGTCATATACATTAGAGAGAGGTATATAGATCCTGATATAGTCATATACATTAGAGAGAGGTATATATATCCTGATATAGCCATATACATTAGAGAGAGGTATATATATCCTGATAGAGCCATATACATTAGAGAGAGGTATATATATCCTGATATAGCCATATACATTAGAGAGGTATATATATCCTGATATAGTCATATACATTAGAGAGGTGTATATATCCTGATAGTCATTAGAGAGAGGTATATATATCCTGATAGAGTCATATACATTAGAGAGGTATATATATCCTGATAGAGTCATATACATTAGAGAGGTATATATATCCTGATAGAGCCGTAGAGAGAGGTATATATATCCTGATAGAGCCGTAGAGAGAGGTATATATATCCTGATAGAGACATATACATTAGAGAGAGGTATATATATCCTGATAGACTCATACACATTAGAGAGAGGTATATATATCCTGATATAGCCATATACATTAGAGATATATACATTAGAGATATACATTAGAGATATATACATTAGAGATATATATTAGAGATATATACATTAGAGATATATACATTAGAAATTTATATTAGAGATATATATTAGAGATATATACATTAGAGATATATATTAGAGATATATATTAGAGATATATACATTAGAGATATATACATTAAAGATATATATTAGAGATATATATTAGAGACATATACATTAGAGATGTATATTAGAGATATATACATTAGAGATATACATTAAAGATATATACATTAGAGATATATATATCCTGATAGGTCAGGCACTGTGTTATGCATTCAAGCCCGGTGCACTCTATTCCAGATCCCTGCATTGGCGGGGCTAGAATGGACATCCAGCCAGGACGGATGGTGCCGGCTCAGCGCTCCTGGTCTCCAGTACACCTCCTTGGACCAGGATATATATATATATATATATATATATATATATATATATATATATATATATATATATATATATATATATATATATATACAAACTGACCCTAGCCCCCCGACACATAAACTACTGCAGCATAAATACTGGAGGCTGAGACAGGAGGGGTCAGGAGACACTGTGGCCCCATCCGAGGACACCCCCGGACAGGGCCAAACAGGAAGGATATAACCCCACCCACTTTGCCAAAGCACAGCCCCCACACCACTAGAGGGATATCTTCAACCACCAACTTACCATCCTGAGACAAGGCTGAGTATAGCCCACAAAGACCTCTGCCACGGCACAACCCAAGGGGGGGAGCCAACCCAGACAGGATGACCACATCAGTGAATCAACCCACTCAGGTGACGCACCCCCTCCAGGGACGGCATGAGAGAGCCCCAGTAAGCCAGTGACCCAGCCCCTGTAATAGGGTTAGAGGCAGAGAACCCCAGTGGAAAGAGGGGAACTGGCCAGGCAGAGACTGCAAGGGCGGTTCGTTGCTCCAGAGCCTTTCCGTTCACCTTCCCACTCCTGGGCCAGACTACACTCAATCATATGACCCACTGAAGAGATGAGTCTTCAGTAGAGACTTAAAGGTTGAGACCGAGTTTGCGTCTCTGACATGGGTAGGCAGACCGTTCCATAAAAATGGAGCTCTATAGGAGAAAGACCTGCCTCCAGATGTTTGCTTAGAAATTCTAGGGACAATTAGGAGGCCTGCGTCTTGTGACCGTAGCGTACGTGTAGGTATGTACGGCAGGACCAAATCAGAGAGATAGGTAGGAGCAAGCCCATGTAATGCTTTGTAGGTTAGCAGTAAAACCTTGCAGTCAGCCCTTGCTTTGACAGGAAGCCAGTGTAGAGAGGCTAGCACTGAAGTAATATGATCAAATTTTTGGGTTCTAGTCAGGATTCTAGCAGCCATATTTAGCACTAACTGAAGTTTATTTAGTGCTTTATCCGGGTAGCCGGAAAGTAGAGCATTGCAGTAGTCTAACCTAGAAGTGACAAAAGCATGGTTTAATTTTTCTGCATCATTTTTGGACAGAAAGTTTCTGATTTTTTCAATGTTACGTAGATGGAAAAAAGCTGTCCTTGAAATGGTCTTGATATGTTCGTCAAAAGAGAGATCAGGGTCCAGAGTAACGCCGAGGTCCTTCACAGTTTTATTTGAGACGACTGTACAACCATTAAGATTAATTGTCAGATTCAACAGAAGATCTCTTTGTTTCTTGGGACCTAGAACAAGCATCTCTGTTTTGTCCGAGTTTAAAAGTAGAAAGTTTGCAGCCATCCACTTCCTTATGTCTGAAACACATGCTTCTAGCAAGGGCAATTTTGGGGCTTCACCATGTTTCATTGAAATGTACAGCTGTGTGTCATCCGCATAGCAGTGAAAGTTAACATTATGTTTTCGAATAACATCCCCAAGAGGTAAAATATATAGTGAAAACAATAGTGGTCCTAAAACGGAACCTTGAGGAACACCGAAATTTACAGTTGATTTGTCAGAGGACAAACCATTCACAGAGACAAACTGATATCTTTCCGACAGATAAGATCTAAACCAGGCCAGAACTTGTCCGTGTAGACCAATTAGGGTTTCCAATCTCTCCAAAAGAATGTGGTGATCGATGGTATCAAAAGCAGCACTAAGGTCTAGGAGCACGAGGACAGATGCAGAGCCTCGGTCCGATGCCATTAAAATGTAATTTACCACCTTCACAAGTGCAGTCTCAGTGCTATGATGGGGTCTAAAACCAGACTGAAGCATTTCGTATACATTGTTTGTCTTCAGGAAGGCAGTGAGTTGTTGCGCAACAGCCTTTTCTAAAGTTTTTGAGAGGAATGGAAGATTCGATATAGGCCGATAGTTTTTTATATTTTCTGGGTCAAGGTTTGGCTTTTTCAAGAGAGGCTTTATTACTGCCACTTTTAGTGAGTTTGGTACACATCCGGTGGATAGAGAGACGTTTATTATGTTCAACATAGGAAGGCCAAGCACAGGAAGCAGCTCTTTCAGTAGTTTAGTTGGAATAGGGTCCAGTATGCAGCTTGAAGGTTTAGTGGCCATGATTATTTTCATCATTGTGTCAAGAGATATAGTACTAAAACACTTGAGCGTCTCTCTTGATCCTAGGTCCTGGCAGAGTTGTGCAGACTCAGGACAACTGAGCTTTGAAGGAATACGCAGATTTAAGGAGGAGTCCGTAATTTGCTTTCTAATAATCATAATCTTTTCCTCAAAGAAGTTCATGAATTTATCACTGCTAAAGTGAAAGTCATTCTCTCTTGGGGAATGCTGCTTTTTAGTTAGCTTTGCGACAGTATCAAAAAGGAATTTCGGATTGTTCTTATTTTCCTCAATTAAGTTAGAAAAATAGGATGATCGAGCAGCAGTAAGGGCTCTTCGGTACTGCACAGTACTGTCATTCCAAGCTAGTCGGAAGACTTCCAGTTTGGTGTGGCGCCATTTCCGTTCCAATTTTCTGGAAGCTTGCTTCAGAGCTCGGGTATTTTCTGTGTACCAGGGAGCTAGTTTCTTATGAGAAATGTTTTTAGTTTTTAGGGGTGCAACTGCATCTAGGGTATTGCGCAAGGTTAAATTGAGTTCCTCAGTTAGGTGGTTAACTGATTTTTGTCCTCTGGCGTCCTTGGGTAGACCGAGGGAATCTGGAAGGACATCAAGGAATCTTTGTGTTGTCTGTGAATTTATAGCACGACTTTTGATGATCCTTGGTTGGGGTCTGAGCAGATTATTTGTTGCAATTGCAAACGTAATAAAATGGTGGTCCGATAGTCCAGGATTATGAGGAAAAACATTAAGATCCACAACATTTATTCCATGGGACAAAACTAAGTCCAGCGTATGACTGTGACAGTGAGTGGGTCCAGAGACATGTTGGACAAAACCCACTGAGTCGATGATGGCTCCGAAAGCCTTTTGGAGTGGGTCTGTGGACTTTTCCATGTGAATATTAAAGTCACCAAAGATTAGAATATTATCTGCTATGACTACAAGGTCCGATAGGAATTCAGGGAACTCAGTGAGGAACGCTGTATATGTCCCAGGAGGCCTGTAAACAGTAGCTATAAAAAGTGATTGAGTAGGCTGCATAGATTTCATGACTAGAAGCTCAAAAGACGAAAACGTCATTTTTTTTTTTGTAAATTGAAATTTGCTATCGTAAATGTTAGCAACACCTCCGCCTTTGCGGGATGCACGGGGGATATGGTCACTAGTGTAGCCAGGAGGTGAGGCCTCATTTAACACAGTAAATTCATCAGGCTTAAGCCATGTTTCAGTCAGGCCAATCACATCAAGATTATGATCAGTGATTAGTTCATTGACTATAATTGCCTTTGAAGTAAGGGATCTAACATTAAGTAGCCCTATTTTGAGATGTGAGGTATCATGATCTCTTTTAATACTGACAGGAATGGAGGTGGTCTTTATCCTAGTGAGATTGCTAAGGCGAACACCGCCATGTTTAGTTTTGCCCAACCTAGGTCGAGGCACAGACACGGTTTCAATGGTGATAGCTGAGCTGACTACACTGACTGTGCTAGTCGCAGACTCCACTATGCTGGCAGGCTGGCTAACAGCCTGCTGCCTGGCCTGCACCCTATTTCATTGTGGAGCTAGAGGAGTTAGAGCCCTGTCTATGTTGGTAGATAAAATGAGAGCACCCCTCCAGCTAGGATGGAGTCCGTCACTCCTCAGCAGGTCAGGCTTGGTCCTGTTTGTGGGTGAGTCCCAGAAAGAGGATCAATTATCTACAAATTCTATCTTTTGGGAGGGGCAGAAAACAGTTTTCAACCAGCGATTGAGTTGTGAGACTCTGCTGTAGAGCTCATCACTCCCCCTAACTGGGAGGGGGCCAGAGACAATTACTCGATGCCGACACATCTTTCTAGCTGATTTACACGCAGAAGCTATGTTGCGCTTGGTGATCTCTGACTGTTTCATCCTAACATCGTTGGTGCCACGTGGATAACAATATCTCTATACTCTCTACACTCGCCAGTTTTAGCTTTAGCCAGCACCATCTTCAGATTAGCCTTAACGTCGGTAGCCCTGCCCCCCGGTAAACAGTGTATGATCGCTGGATGATTAGTTTTAAGTCTAATACTGCGGGTAATGCAGTCGCCAATGACTAGAGTTTTCAATTTGTCAGAGCTAATGGTGGGAAGCTTCGGCATCTCAGACCCCGTAACGGGAGGAGTAGAGACCAGAGAAGACTCGGCCTCTGACTCCGACCCGCTGCTTAATGGGGAAAACCGGTTGAAAGTTTTTGTCGGCTGAATGAGCGACATCGGTTAAGCGTTCCTACAGCATTTCCTTCCAGAAACCGTGAGAAAGTTGTCCGGCTGCGGGGACTGTGCCAGGGTATTTATCCTTCCTGTTTGGCCCTGTCCGGGGGTGTCCTCGGAGTGGGCCACAGTGTCTCCTGACCCCTCCTGTCTCAGCCTCCAGTATTTATGCTGCAGTAGTTTATGTGTCGGGGGGCTAGGGTCAGTTTGTTATATCTGGAGTACTTCTCCTGTCCTATTCGGTGTCCTGTGTGAATCTAAGTGTGCGTTCTCTAATTCTCTCCTTCTCTCTTTCTCTCTCTCGGAGGACCTGAGCCCTAGGACCATGCCCCAGGACTACCTGACATGATGACTCCTTGCTGTCCCCAGTCCACCTGGCTGTGCTGCTGCTCCAGTTTCAACTGTTCTGCCTTATTATTATTCGACCATGCTGATCATTTATGAACATTTGAACATCTTGGCCATGTTCTGTTATAATCTCCACCCGGCACAGCCAGAAGAGGACTGGCCATCCCACATATGCTCTCTCTAATTCTCTCTTTCTTTCTCTCTCTCGGAGGACCTGAGCCCTAGGACCATGCCCCAGGAATACCTGACATGATGACTCCTTGCTGTCCCCAGTCCACCTGACTGTGCTGCTGCTCCAGTTTCAACTATTCTGCCTTATTATTATTCGACCATGCTGGTCATTTATGAACATTTGAACATCTTGACCATGTTTTGTTATAATCTCCACCCGGCACAGCCAGAAGAGGACTGGCCACCCCACATAGCCTGGTTCCTCTCTAGGTTTCTTCCTAGGTTTTGGCCTTTCTAGGGAGTTTTTCCTAGCCACCGTGCTTCTTCACCTGCATTGCTTGCTGTTTGGGGTTTTAGGCTGGGTTTCTGTACAGCACTTTGAGATATCAGCTGATGTACGAAGGGCTATATAAAATAAATTTGATTGATTGATTTATACTACTATCTGTACTTACTGGTGGCACAGACGCTGTTTCATCCTTTCCTACACTGAAATTACTCTTGCCTAGCGATTGCGTCTGAAGCTGGGCTTGTAGCACAGCTATCCTCGCCGTAAGGCGAGTACAGCGACTGCAATTAGAAGGCATCATGTTAATGTTACTACTTAGCTTCGGCTGTTGGAGGTCCTGACGAATCGTGTCCAGATAAAGCGTCCGGAGTGAAAAAGTTGAGGAAAAAAAATAAATATATATAAACGGTAATTAAAAAGTAAAAACCGTAAATTTGTCAGGTAGCAAAACAGGTTGGCAAAAAAACGCACAGCAACTCGAAAACAAGTCTGCAAGTTGTGACCGGAAATGTACTGTACTGTACTGAGCGACGGTCCAGCGACGGTCCCCAGTCCGGAGCCCCCGGCGATGATCTGTCGCCAGGTTCCTCCAGTGAAGGTCCATGCACCAGGGCCGCCGCCAAAGTGGAGGGATCTGCGGGCGGAGGAGGGTCTACGTCCAGCACCAGAGCCGCCGCCATGAAGGGATACCACCCGGACCCTCCCCTTTAGAGTCAGGTTTTGCGGCCGGAATCCGCACCTTTGCGGGGGGTACTGTCAAGCCCTGGCCATAGAAAGGTTTTGATTCTCTATTTTGGTGAGGCCAGGGTGTGACAAGGGTGGGCATTCTAGTTTCTTTATTTCTATGTTGGTGTGGTTCCCAATCAGAGGCAGCTGTCTATCGTTGTCTAAGATTGGGGATCATATATAAGTTGTCCTTTTTCATTTGAGTTTTGTGGGTAGTTGTTTTCAGTATAGTTTATTTGCTTTACAGAACTGTTCGTTTTTTCACTTTGTTATTTAGTTCAAATGTTTTGATAAATAAAAATCATGAACACTTACAACGCTCCACTTTGGTCCGATCGCCATTCTGACGAAAGACATTACATTTTTAAAGCTTAAATACACTCAAATACAAGAAACGTTTTAGTTTTCCTGCAACTGGATGATCATATTTTTCTTTCCCCATGCTGTGGCCCTCACCACCTGGCCATCTGGCTCGTAGAGACTAAAGGACCATGCTGAGGCCCTCACCACCTGGCCATCTGGCTCGTAGAGACTAAAGGACCATGCTGAGGCCCTCACCACCTGGCCATCTGGCTTGTAGAGACTAAAGGACCATGCTGAGGCCCTCACCACCTGGCCATCTGGCCCGTAGAGACTAAAGGACTATGCTGTGGCCCTCACCACCTGGCCATCTGGCCCGTAGAGACTAAAGGACCATGCTGTGGACCTCACCACCTGGCCATCTGGCCCTTAGAGACTAAAGGACTATGCTGTGGCCCTCACCAACTGGCCATCTGGCCCGTAGAGAATAAAGGACTATGCTGTGGCCCTCACCACCTGGCCATCTGGCTCGTAGAGACTAAAGGACCATGCTGAGGCCCTCACCACCTGGCCATCTGGCTCGTAGAGACTAAAGGACTATGCTGTGGCCCTCACCACCTGGCCATCTGGCTCGTAGAGACTAAAGGACTATGCTGTGGCCCATAGAGACAAAGGACTATGCTGTGGCCCATAGAGACAAAGGACTATGCTGTGGCCCATAGAGACTAAAGGACTATGCAGTGGACCTCACCACCTGGCCATCTGGTCCATAGAGACTAAAGGACCATGCTGTGGACCTCACCACCTGGCCATCTGGCTCGTAGAGACTAAAGGACCATGATGAGGCCCTCACCACCTGGCCATCTGGCTCGTAGAGACTAAAGGACCATGCTGAGGCCCTCACCACCTGGCCATCTGGCTCGTAGAGACTAAAGGACCATGCTGAGGCCCTCACCACCTGGCCATCTGGCCCGTAGAGACTAAAGGACTATGCTGTGGACCTCACCACCTGGCCATCTGGCCCGTAGAGACTAAAGGACTATGCTGAGGCCCTCACCACCTGGCCATCTGGCCCATAGAGACAAAGGACTATGCTGTGGCCCATAGAGACAAAGGACTATGCTGTGGCCCATAGAGACTAAAGGACAATGCTGTGGACCTCACCACCTGGCCATCTGGTCCATAGAGACTAAAGGACCATGCTGTGGCCCTCACCACCTGGCCATCTGGCCCGTAGAGACTAAAGGACCATGCTGTGGACCTCACCACCTGGCCATCTGGCCCGTAGAGACTAAAGGACTATGCTGTGGCCTTCAACACCTGGCCATCTGGCCCGTAGAGACTAAAGGACTATGCTGTGGCCCTCACTACCTGGCCATCTGGCTCGTAGAGACTAAAGGACCATGCTGAGGCCCTCACCACCTGGCCATCTGGCTCGTAGAGACTAAAGGACCATGCTGAGGCCCTCACCACCTGGCCATCTGGCTCGTAGAGACTAAAGGACCATGCTGAGGCCCTCACCACCTGGCCATCTGGCCCGTAGAGACTAAAGGACTATGCTGTGGCCCTCACCACCTGGCCATCTGGCCCGTAGAGACTAAAGGACCATGCTGAGGCCCTCATCACCTGGCCATCTGGCCCATAGAGACAAAGGACTATGCTGTGGCCCATAGAGACAAAGGACTATGCTGTGGCCCATAGAGACTAAAGGACTATGCTGTGGACCTCACCACCTGGCCATCTGGTCCATAGAGACTAAAGGACCATGCTGTGGCCCTCACCACCTGGCCATCTGGCCCGTAGAGACTAAAGGACCATGCTGTGGACCTCACCACCTGGCCATCTGGCCCATAGAGACTAAAGGACTATGCTGTGGCCCTCACCACCTGGCCATCTGGCTCGTAGAGACTAAAGGACCATGCTGTGGCCCTCACCACCTGGCCATCTGGCTCGTAGA
Source organism: Oncorhynchus clarkii lewisi (assembly GCF_045791955.1). Lineage (NCBI taxonomy): Eukaryota > Metazoa > Chordata > Actinopteri > Salmoniformes > Salmonidae > Oncorhynchus > Oncorhynchus clarkii. The sequence goes on along the minus strand of NC_092158.1, from coordinate 102,081,926 downwards.
GACTAAAGGACCATGCTGTGGCCCTCACCACCTGGCCATCTGGCTCGTAGAGACTAAAGGACTATGCTGTGGCCCATAGAGACAAAGGACTATGCTGTGGCCCATAGAGACAAAGGACTATGCTGTGGCCCATAGAGACTAAAGGACTATGCTGTGGCCCATAGAGACTAAAGGACTATGCTGTGGACCTCACCACCTGGCCATCTGGTCCATAGAGACTAAAGGACCATGCTGTGGACCTCACCACCTGGCCATCTGGCTCGTAGAGACTAAAGGACCATGCTGAGGCCCTCACCACCTGGCCATCTGGCTCGTAGAGACTAAAGGACCATGCTGTGGCCCTCACCACCTGGCCATCTGGCTCGTAGAGACTAAAGGACCATGCTGAGGCCCTCACCACCTGGCCATCTGGCCCGTAGAGACTAAAGGACTATGCTGTGGACCTCACCACCTGGCAATCTGGCCCGTAGAGACTAAAGGACTATGCTGAGGCCCTCACCACCTGGCCATCTGGCCCATAGAGACAAAGGACTATGCTGTGGCCCATAGAGACAAAGGACTATGCTGTGGCCCATAGAGACTAAAGGACAATGCTGTGGACCTCACCACCTGGCCATCTGGTCCATAGAGACTAAAGGACCATGCTGTGGCCCTCACCACCTGGCCATCTGGCCCGTAGAGACTAAAGGACTATGCTGTGGCCCTCACCAACTAGCCACTGTACTGTATATCAACTATATAGCCACTGTACTGTATATCAACTGTATATCAACTGTACTGTATATCAACTGTATATCCACTGTACTGTATATCAACTGTATATCCACTGTACTGTTTATCAACTGTATAACCACGGTACTGTATATCAACTGTATATCCACTGTACTGTAAATCAACTGTATAGCCACGGTACTGTCTATCAACTGTATATCCACTGTACTGTATATCAACTGTATATCCACTGTACTGTATATATCCACTGTACTGTATATCAACTGTTTTTCAACTGTACTGTATATAAACGGTATATTCACTGTACTGTTTATCAACTGTATATCAACGGTACTGTATATCCACTGTACTGTATATCAACTGTATATCCACTGTACTGTATATCCACTGTACTGTTTATCAACTGTATTGTATATCAACTGTATATCCACTGTACTGTATATCAACTGTATATCCACTGTACTGTATATCAACTGTATATCCACTGTACTGTATATCCACTGTACTGTTTATCAACTGTATTGTATATCAACTGTATATCCACTGTACTGAATATCCATTGAATATCCACTGTACTGTTTATCAACTGTATAGCCACTGTACTGTATTTCCACTGAATATCCACTGTACTGTATATCAACTGTATAGCCACTGTACTGTATATCAACTTTATATCAACTCTATATCCACTGTTCTGTATATCACTGTACTGTATAGCCACTGTACTGTATATCAACTATATAGCCACTGTACTGTATATCAACTGTATATCCACTGTACTGTATATCAACTGTATATCCACTGTACTGTTTATCAACTGTATATCCACTGTACTGTATATCAACTGTATATCAACTGTACTGTATATCCATTGTTCTGTATATCCACTGTATATCCACTGTACTGTTTATCAACTGTATATCCACTGTACTGTTTATCAACTGTATAACCACGGTACTGTATATCAACTGTATATCCACTGTACTGTAAATCAACTGTATAGCCACGGTACTGTCTATCAACTGTATATCCACTGTACTGTATATCAACTGTATATCCACTGTACTGTATATATCCACTGTACTGTATATCAACTGTATATCCACTGTACTGTTTATCAACTGTATATCCACTGTACTGTATATCAACTGTATATCAACTGTACTGTATATCCATTGTTCTGTATATCCACTGTATATCCACTGTACTGTTTATCAACTGTATATCCACTGTACTGTTTATCAACTGTATAACCACGGTACTGTATATCAACTGTATATCCACTGTACTGTAAATCAACTGTATAGCCACGGTACTGTCTATCAACTGTATAACCACGGTACTGTATATCAACTGTATATCCACTGTACTGTATATCAACTGTATATCCACTGTACTGTATATCAACTGTATATCAACTGTATATCCACTGTTCTGTATATCCACTGTATATCCACTGTATATCCACTGTACTGTATATCCACTGTTCTGTATATCCACTGTATATCAACTGTATATCCACTGTACTGTATATCAACTGTATATCCACTGTATATCAACTGTACTGTATATCAACTGTACTGTATATCAACTGTATAGCCACTGTACTGTATATTAACTGTACTGTTTATCAACTGTATAGCCACTGTACTGTATATCCACTGAATATCAACTGTATTGTATATCAACTGTATATCAACTGTACTGTATATCAACTGTATATCCACTGTACTGTATATCAACTGTATAGCCACTGTACTGTATATCCACTGTACTGTATATCAATTGTATATCCACTGTACTGTATATCAACTGTATATCAACTGTACTGCATATCCACTGTTCTGTATATCCACTGTATATCCACTGTATATCCACTGTACTGTATATCAACTGTACTGTATATCAACTGTATAGCCACTGTACTGTATATCCACTGTACTGTATATCAACTGTATATCAACTGTACTGTATATCAACTGTATATCAACTGTATATCCACTGTTCTGTATATCCACTGTATATCCACTGTACTGTATATCCACTGTTCTGTATATCCACTGTATATCAACTGTATATCCACTGTACTGTATATCAACTGTATATCCACTGTACTGTATATCAAATGTACTGTATATCAACTGTACTGTATATCAACTGTATATCCACTGTACTGTATATCCACTGTTCTGTATATCAACATGATGTATCATATGACATGTTAAATTTAGAACTTTTGACGTATTGAATTTGACTTGACCACGTCCAGTCAGCTCCATGTTGTGTGATTAAACTGACACCAACCTGTCTCAGTAGAAGTAGACTGTTAGGAGTGTTATACTGTCATTCACTATACTAACATTACACCAGACATTTAATGTATCTACTGTTAGGAGTGTTATACTGTCATTCACTATACTAACATTACACCAGACATTTAATGTCTCTACTGTTAGGAGTGTTATACTGTCATTCACTATACTAACATTACACCATACATTTAATTTATCTACTGTTAGGAGTGTTATACTGTCATTCACTATACTAACATTACACCAGACATTTAATGTCTCTACTGTTAGGAGTGTTATACTGTCATTCACTATACTAACATTACACCATACATTTAATTTATCTACTGTTAGGAGTGTTATACTTCACTATACTAACATTACACCAGACATTTAATGTCTCTACTGTTAGGAGTGTTATACTGTCATTCACTATACTAACATTACACCAGACATTTAATGTATCTACTGTTAGGAGTGTTATACTGTCATTCACTATACTAACATTACACCATACATTTAATTTATCTACTGTTAGGAGTGTTATACTGTCATTCACTATACTAACATTACACCAGACATTTAATGTATCTACTGTTAGGAGTGTTATACTTCACTATACTAACATTACACCATACATTGAATGTCTCTACTGTTAGGAGTGTTATACTGTCATTCACTATACTAACATTACACCAGACATTTAATGTCTCTACTGTTAGGAGTGTTTTACTGTCATTCACTATACTAAAATAACACCATACATTTAATTTATCTACTGTTAGGAGTGTTATACTTCACTATACTAACATTACACCATACATTTAATGTCTCTACTGTTAGGAGTGTTATACTGTCATTCACTATACTAACATTACACCATACATTTAATGTATCTACTGTTAGGAGTGTTATACTTCACTATACACTACACTAGTCTTCCGACTAGCTTGGAATGACAGTACTGTGCAGTACCGAAGAGCCCTTACTGCTGCTCGATCATCCTATTTTTCTAACTTAATTGAGGAAAATAAGAACAATCCGAAATTCCTTTTTGATACTGTCGCAAAGCTAACTAAAAAGCAGCATTCCCCAAGAGAGAATGACTTTCACTTTAGCAGTGATAAATTCATGAACTTCTTTGAGGAAAAGATTATGATTATTAGAAAGCAAATTACGGACTCCTCCTTAAATCTGCGTATTCCTTCAAAGCTCAGTTGTCCTAAGTCTGCACAACTCTGCCAGGACCTAGGATCAAGAGAGACGCTCAAGTGTTTTAGTACTATATCTCTTGACATAATGATGAAAATAATCATGGCCACTAAACCTTCAAGCTGCATACTGGACCCTATTCCAACTAAACTACTGAAAGAGCTGCTTCCTGTGCTTGGCCCTCCTATGTTGAACATAATAAACGTCTCTCTATCCACCGGATGTGTACCAAACTCACTAAAAGTGGCAGTAATAAAGCCTCTCTTGAAAAAGCCAAACCTTGACCCAGAAAATATGAAAAACTATCGGCCTATATCGAATCTTCCATTCCTCTCAAAAACTTTAGAAAAGGCTGTTGCGCAACAACTCACTGCCTTCCTGAAGACAAACAATGTATACGAAATGCTTCAGTCTGGTTTTAGACCCCATCATAGCACTGAGACTGCACTTGTGAAGGTGGTAAATTACATTTTAATGGCATCGGACCGAGGCTCTGCATCTGTCCTCGTGCTCCTAGACCTTAGTGCTGCTTTTGATACCATCGATCACCACATTCTTTTGGAGATATTGGAAACCCAAATTGGTCTACACGGACAAGTTCTGGCCTGGTTTAGATCTTATCTGTCGGAAAGATATCAGTTTGTCTCTGTGAATGGTTTGTCCTCTGACAAATCAACTGTAAATTTCGGTGTTCCTCAAGGTTCCGTTTTAGGACCACTATTGTTTTCACTATATATTTTACCTCTTGGGGATGTTATTCGAAAACATAATGTTAACTTTCACTGCTATGCGGATGACACACAGCTGTACATTTCAATGAAACATGGTGAAGCCCCAAAATTGCCCTTGCTATACTAACATTACACCATACATTTAATGTCTCTACTGTTAGGAGTGTTATACTGTCATTCACTATACTAACATTACACCATACATTTAATGTCTCTACTGTTAGGAGTGTTATACTGTCATTCACTATACTAACATTACACCAGACATTTAGTGTATCTACTGTTAGGAGTGTTATACTGTCATTCACTATACTAACATTACACCATACATTTAATGTCTCTACTGTTAGGAGTGTTATACTTCACTATACTAACATTACACCATACATTTAATGTATCTACTGTTAGGAGTGTTATACTTCCCTATACTAACATTACACCATACATTTAATGTATCTACTGTTAGGAGTGTTATACTGTCATTCACTATACTAACATTAGACCATACATTTAATGTCTCTACTGTTAGGAGTGTTATACTGTCATTCACTATACTAAAATAACACCATACATTTAATTTATCTACTGTTAGGAGTGTTATACTTCACTATACTAACATTACACCATACATTTAATGTATCTACTGTTAGGAGTGTTATACTTCACTATACTAACATTACACCATACATTTAATGTATCTACTGTTAGGAGTGTTATACTTCACTATACACTACACTAGTCTTCCGACTAGCTTGGAATGACAGTACTGTGCAGTACCGAAGAGCCCTTACTGCTGCTCGATCATCCTATTTTTCTAACTTAATTGAGGAAAATAAGAACAATCCGAAATTCCTTTTTGATACTGTCGCAAAGCTTACTAAAAAGCAGCATTCCCCAAGAGAGAATGACTTTCACTTTAGCAGTGATAAATTCATGAACTTCTTTGAGGAAAAGATTATGATTATTAGAAAGCAAATTACGGACTCCTCCTTAAATCTGCGTATTCCTTCAAAGCTCAGTTGTCCTGAGTCTGCACAACTCTGCCAGGACCTAGGATCAAGAGAGACGCTCAAGTGTTTTAGTACTATATCTCTTGACATAATGATGAAAATAATCATGGCCACTAAACCTTCAAGCTGCATACTGGACCCTATTCCAACTAAACTACTGAAAGAGCTGCTTCCTGTGCTTGGCCCTCCTATGTTGAACATAATAAACGTCTCGCTATCCACCGGATGTGTACCAAACTCACTAAAAGTGGCAGTAATAAAGCCTCTCTTGAAAAAGCCAAACCTTGACCCAGAAAATATGAAAAACTATCGGCCTATATCGAATCTTCCATTCCTCTCAAAAACTTTAGAAAAGGCTGTTGCGCAACAACTCACTGCCTTCCTGAAGACAAACAATGTATACGAAATGCTTCAGTCTGGTTTTAGACCCCATCATAGCACTGAGACTGCACTTGTGAAGGTGGTAAATTACATTTTAATGGCATCGGACCGAGGCTCTGCATCTGTCCTCGTGCTCCTAGACCTTAGTGCTGCTTTTGATACCATCGATCACCACATTCTTTTGGAGATATTGGAAACCCAAATTGGTCTACACGGACAAGTTCTGGCCTGGTTTAGATCTTATCTGTCGGAAAGATATCAGTTTGTCTCTGTGAATGGTTTGTCCTCTGACAAATCAACTGTAAATTTCGGTGTTCCTCAAGGTTCCGTTTTAGGACCACTATTGTTTTCACTATATATTTTACCTCTTGGGGATGTTATTCGAAAACATAATGTTAACTTTCACTGCTATGCGGATGACACACAGCTGTACATTTCAATGAAACATGGTGAAGCCCCAAAATTGCCCTTGCTATACTAACATTACACCATACATTTAATGTCTCTACTGTTAGGAGTGTTATACTGTCATTCACTATACTAACATTACACCATACATTTAATGTCTCTACTGTTAGGAGTGTTATACTGTCATTCACTATACTAACATTACACCAGACATTTAGTGTATCTACTGTTAGGAGTGTTATACTGTCATTCACTATACTAACATTACACCATACATTTAATGTCTCTACTGTTAGGAGTGTTATACTTCACTATACTAACATTACACCAGACATTTAATGTATCTACTGTTAGGAGTGTTATACTTCCTATACTAACATTACACCATACATTTAATGTATCTACTGTTAGGAGTGTTATACTGTCATTCACTATACTAACATTACACCAGACATTTAATGTCTCTACTGTTAGGAGTGTTATACTGTCATTCACTATACTAACATTACACCATACATTTAATGTATCTACTGTTAGGAGTGTTATACTGTCATTCACTATACTAACATTACACCAGACATTTAATGTCTCTACTGTTAGGAGTGTTATACTTCACTATACTAACATTACACCAGACATTTAATTTATCTACTGTTAGGAGTGTTATACTGTCATTCACTATACTAACATTACACCATACATTTAATGTCTCTACTGTTAGGAGTGTTATACTGTCATTCACTATACTAACATTACACCATACATTTAATGTATCTACTGTTAGGAGTGTTATACTTCACTATACTAAAATAACACCAGACATTTAATGTATCTACACACGTTATAATAATCCCTGGCAGGATTCTCACCTTGTAGCCTGAATTCACAACCAGAACATGGCAAGTCATTAAGATATTTTCTGTTCTGTTCTGTATATTCTGATAGATGAGGCCAGAGCTCGAACGTGCAGTTAACTGCGGCTGGCTAGCTTTAGAAAACCAGTATATCAAGCCTGTATCATAGTTTACCCCTCAGGCTACAATCAGGTTTCAGCATCAGGCAGGTATAAACATGCCGAGTTGTAGGCTACAACTGTACAACGTGACCTGAAGGGTTTCTGTTGCCAAATGTTTTGCTACGATGGGCACTAATGAATACACACAACCTGTTTTGAGGAAGTGTAATTTGTTGTTAGTCTTTCCACAATAATTATTTGTCTCTTTTTCACACAACAATCCTTCCTGAGTGAAAAGCATTAACAGTAGATTAGAAAGATAAAATGTTTGTTTGTTGATTGTTGTGTTTTAAGCCTGTTTTGAGAAGACAAGTCTATAGACCTATGATACAGTAGGAGATCACCCTGGTCCATAGACCTATGATACAGTAGGAGATCACCCTGGTCTATGGACCTATGATACAGTAGGAGATCACCGTGGTCTATAGGCCTATGATACAGTAGGAGATCACCCTGGTCTATAGACCTATGATACAGTAGGAGATCACCCTGGTCTATAGACCTATGATACAGTACACTCTTAGAATAAAGGGTTCCAAACAGCTCCTGGCTGGGTTCTACAAAGGGTTCTCCTATGGGGACAGCCAAATAACCCCTTTAGATTCTAGATAGTGCAGGAGTGATCACCATGGAGCACAGATGGGCACAGAACAAATTCATCTAATTTATATTGAAAATATTTTAAGGAGAGTAGGACTATTATAATATTGTCCACCAACAATATCATCAACTATATGAATACACATAACAATATCATCAACTATATGAATACACACAACAATATCATCAACTATATGAATACATACAACAATATCATCAACTATATGAATACACATAACAATATCATCAACTATATGAATACACACAACAATATCATCAACTATATGAATACACACAACAATATCATCAACTATATGAATACACATAATAATATCATCAACTATATGAATACACATAACAATATCATCAACTATATGAATACACATAACAATATCATCAACTATATGAATACACATAACAATATCATCAACTATATGACAATATCATCAACTATATGAATACACATTACAATATCATCAACTATAGGTATACACATAACAATATCATCAACTATATGAATACACATAACAATATCATCAACTATATGAATACACACAACAATATCATCAACTATATGAATACACATAACAATATCATCAACTATATGAATACACATAACAATATCATCAACTATATGACAATATCATCAACTATATGAATACACATAACAATATCATCAACTATATGAATACACATAACAATCGTTGTCTTACCTTTTATCTCTCAATAGAAACTGAATCTGAGTCTGAATGATCATCAGGTCGTCAAAAGTTACTTTCATTTGCTCTGCTCATTTACATATCAGGTTCTGCCTGTTCTCTCTCCCTCTCTCTTTACAGCTCTTACAATGTGCCTTGGAATACATTCTATATCTGTCTTGAACTCTATTGGAGGGATGTGACACCATTCTTCCACAAGAAAATCCATCATTTGGTGTTTTTTTGATGGTTGTGTTCAATTGTGTTGAGACCTGGTGACTGAGACGGCCATGGCATATTGTGAAACAGTCTTCATCACTGAAGCTCCTACCAAACGTGCCCCAACAATCACCAATCGTTAAGCTCTTCCCGAGCAAGGTTGCAGTCTCTCCTGTTTGCAGCTCCTCTCTCTCCCCAGAGATAACAGCTCCTCTCTCCCCAAGGGGTAGCACCTCCTCTCTCCCCAGGGGTAGCAGCTCCTCTCTCCCCAGGGGTAGCAGCTCCTCTCTCCCCAGGGATAGCAGCTCCTCTCTCTCCAGGGGTAGCAGCTCCTCTCTCTCCAGGGATAGCAGCTCCTCTCTCTCCAGGGATAGCAGCTCCTCTCTCCCCAGGGGTAGCAACTCCTCTCTCCGCAAGGGTAGCAGCTCCTCTCTCCCAGGGGTAGCAGGTCCTCTCTCCCCAGGGATAGCAGCTCCTCTCTCTCCAGGGGTAGCAGCTCCTCTCTCTCCAGGGATAGCAGCTCCTCTCTCTCCAGGGATAGCAGCTCCTCTCTCCCCAGGGGTAGCAACTCCTCTCTCCTCAAGGGTAGCAGCTCCTCTCTCCCAGGGGTAGCAGCTCCTCTCTCCCCAGGGGTAGTATCTCCTCTCTCCCCAGGGGTAGCAGCTCCTCTCTCTCCAGGGGTAGCAGCTCCTCTCTCCCCAGGGGTAGCATCTCCTCTCTCCCCAGGGGTAGCAGCTCCTCTCTCTCCCCAGGGGTAGCATCTCCTCTCTCTCCAGGGGTAGCAGCTCCTCTCTCTCCAGGGGTAGCATCTCCTCTCTCCCCAGGGGTAGCAGCTCCTCTCTCTCCAGGGGTAGCATCTCCTCTCTCCCCAGGCGTAGCAGCTCCTCTCTCCCCAGGGATAGCAGCTCCTCTCTCTCCAGGGGTAGCAGCTCCTCTTTCTCCAGGGGTAGCAGCTCCTCTCTCCCAGGGGTAGCAGCTCCTCTCTCTCCAGGGGTAGCAGCTCCTCTCTCCCCAGGGGTAGCATCTCCTCTCTCTCCAGGGGTAGCAGCTCCTCTCTCCCCAGGGGTAGCATCTCCTCTCTCCCCGGGGGTAGCAGCTCCTCTCTCTCCAGGGGTAGCATCTCCTCTCTCTCCAGGGGTAGCAGCTCCTCTCTCCGCAAGGGTAGCAGCTCCTCTCTCCGCAAGGGTAGCAGCTCCTCTCTCCCCAGGGGTAGCTTCCCTGGATTTGAAGACATTGGTGGCTTAGCCCATAGCCTGTAGGGGGGTCCACTCCACAACAAACATAGACTCTGACCTGTCCAATTAACCATACTGATTAAAGTATCCTATAGGACCTAACCACTCTCTCACACACACACACACACACACACACACACACACACACACACACACACACACACACACACACACACACACACACACACACACACACACACACACACACACACACACACACACACACACACACACACACACACACACACACAGGTCAGATCAGTGGTCATGGCTGATATGCATGGACTAGGAAACAAACTTGAATGCCATTTTACTCAGATTCACTGTTTGTGTTGATGCTGTTTGTCTCTGTAGGACAGTAGTTCAGGTGGCTGTTTGTCTCTGTGGGACAGTAGTTCAGGTGAATGTTTGTCTCTGTAGGGCAGTAGTTCAGGTGGCTGTTTTTTTCTGTAGGGCAGTAGTTCAGGTGGCTGTTTGTGTAGATGCTGTTTGTCTCTGTAGGACAGTAGTTGAGGTGGCTGTTTGTGTAGATGCTGTTTGTCTCTGTAGGACAGTAGTTCAGGTGGCTGTTTGTCTCTGTAGGACAGTAGTTCAGGTGGCTGTTTGTCTCTGTAGGACAGTAGTTCAGGTGGCTGTTTGTCTCTGTAGGACAGTAGTTCAGGTGGCTGTTTGTCTCTGTAGGACAGTAGTTCAGGTGGCTGTTTGTGTAGATGCTGTTTGTCTCTGTAGGACAGTAGTTCAGGTGGCTGTTTGTCTCTGTAGGACAGTAGTTCAGGTGGCTGTTTGTCTCTGTAGGACAGTAGTTCAGGTGGCTGTTTGTCTCTGCAGGACAGTAGTTCAGGTGGCTGTTTGTCTCTGTAGGTCAGTAGTTCAGGTGGCTGTTTGTTTCTCTAGGACAGTAGTTCAGGTGGCTGTTTGTCTCTGTAGGACAGTAGTTCAGGTGGCTGTTTGTCTCTGTAGGACAGTAGTTCAGGTGGCTGTTTGTTTCTGTAGGACAGTAGTTCAGGTGGCTGTTTGTATTTGTAGGGCAGTAGTTCAGGTGCCTGTTTGTCTCTGTAGGGCAGTAGTTCAGGTGGCTGTTTGTCTCTGTAGGGCAGTAGTTCAGGTGGCTGTTTGTATTTGTAGGGCAGTAGTTCAGGTGGCTGTTTGTCTCTGTAGGGCAGTAGTTCAGGTGGCTGTTTGTCTCTGTAGGACAGTAGTTCAGGTGGCTGTTTGTCTCTGTAGGGCAGTAGTTCAGGTGGCTGTTTGTCTCTGTAGGACAGTAGTTCAGGTGGCTGTTTGTCTCTGTAGGGCAGTAGTTCAGGTGGCTGTTTGTCTCTGTAGGGCAGTAGTTCAGGTGGCTGTTTGTCTCTGTAGGACAGTAGTTCAGGTGGCTGTTTGTCTCTGTAGGGCAGTAGTTCAGGTGGCTGTTTGTCTCTGTAGGGCAGTAGTTCAGGTGGCTGTTTGTCTCTGTAGGGCAGTAGTTCAGGTGGCTACCCATTCCCTTAGTCTGCCTATCGTCATGGTTACACCTTCCTGAAAACAATGACTCCATACTTTGCTGAAACCTGTTCTGCCAGTTCATGTCCTTCAACACTAGAATGTTCCATTGTGGTTACCCAAAAAGATGACAAGATAGTTCACACATTCATCATCCAGCTCAGGTATTTGAACCAGTGACTTGGAGACTTTTATCTCCCTCACCAACTTCAAACATCAGCTATCTGAGCAGCTAACCGATCGCTGCAGCTGTACATAGTCTATTGGTAAATAGCCCACCCATTTTCACCTACCTCATCCCATACTGTTTTTATTTATTTATTTTTCTGCTCTTTTGCACACCAATATCTCTACCTGTACATGACCATCTGATCATTTATCACTCCAGTGTTAATCTGCAAAATTGTAATTATTCGCCTACCTCATGCCTTTTGCACACATTGTATATAGACTCCCCCTTTGTTTTCTACTGTGTTATTGACTTGTTAATTGTTTACTCCATGTGTAACTCTGTGTTGTCTGCTCATACTGCTATGCTTTATCTTGGCCAGGTCGCAGTTGCAAATGAGAACTTGTTCTCAACTAGCCTACCTGGTTAAATAAAGGTGAAATAAAAATAAAATAAAAAAGTGACCTTTCGGTTACTGGCCCAACACTCTAATCGCAAGCAATCTGACCAGTTTAATCATTGAAATGTGATACAAACTGATGCAACGGTGTATCAGACCATGTGGACACCTCCCAGTGGTCTGGTTGTTAGGAGTGTTTATCAGACCATGTGGACACCTCCCAGTGGTCTGGTTGTTAGGAGTGTTTATCAGACCATGTGGACACCTCCTAGTGGTGGCGTTGTTAGGAGTGTTTATCAGACCATGTGGACACCTCCTAGTGGTGGGGTTGTTAGGAGTGTTTATCAGACCATGTGGACACCTCCTAGTGGTGGGGTTGTTAGGAGTGTTTATCAGACCATGTGGACACCTCCTAGTGGTGGCGTTGTTAGGAGTGTTTATCAGACCATGTGGACACCTCCTAGTGGTGGGGTTGTTAGGAGTGTTTATCAGACCATGTGGACACCTCCTAGTGGTGGGGTTGTTAGGAGTGTTTATCAGACCATGTGGACACCTCCTAGTGGTGGCGTTGTTAGGAGTGTTTATCAGACCATGTGGACACCTCCTAGTGGTGGGGTTGTTAGGAGTGTTTATCAGACCATGTGGACACCTCCTAGTGGTGGCGTTGTTAGGAGTGTTTATCAGACCATGTGGACACCTACTAGTGGTCTGGTTGTTAGGAGTGTTTATCAGACCATGTGGACACCTCCTAGTGGTGGGGTTGTTAGGAGTGTTTATCAGACCATGTGGACACCTACTAGTGGTCTGGTTGTTAGGAGTGTTTATCAGACCATGTGGACACCTCCTAGTGGTGGGGTTGTTAGGAGTGTTTATCAGACCATGTGGACACCTCCTAGTGGTCTGGTTGTTAGGAGTGTTTATCAGACCATGTGGACACCTCCTAGTGGTCTGGTTGTTAGGAGTGTTTATCAGACCATGTGGACACCTCCTAGTGGTCTGGTTGTTAGGAGTGTTTATCAGACCATGTGGACACCTCCTAGTGGTCTGGTTGTTAGGAGTGTTTATCAGACCATGTGGACACCTCCTAGTGGTGGCGTTGTTAGGAGTGTTTATCAGACCATGTGGACACCTCCTAGTGGTGGCGTTGTTAGGAGTGTTTATCAGACCATGTGGACACCTCCTAGTGGTGGGGTTGTTAGGAGTGTTTATCAGACCATGTGGACACCTCCTAGAGGTCTGGTTGTTAGGGGTGTTTATCAGACCATGTGGACTCCTCCTAGTGGTGGGGTTGTTAGGAGTGTTTATCAGACCATGTGGACACCTCCTAGTGGTGGGGTTGTTAGGAGTGTTTATCAGAACATGTGGACACCTCCTAGTGGTGGGGTTGTTAGGAGTGTTTTTCAGAATGTGGACACCTCCTAGTGTTGGGGTTGTTAGGAGTGTTTATCAGACCATGTGGACACCTCCTAGTGGTGGGGTTGTTAGGAGTGTTTATCAGACCATGTGGACACCTCCTAGTGGTGGGGTTGTTAGGAGTGTTAATCAGACCATGTGGACACCTCCTAGTGGTCTGGTTGTTAGGAGTGTTTATCAGACCATGTGGTCACCTCCTAGTGGTGGGGTTGTTAGGAATGTTTATCAGACCATGTGGACACCTCCTAGTGGTGGGGTTGTTAGGAGTGTTTATCAGACCATGTGGACACCTCCTAGTGGTCTGGTTGTTAGGGGTGTTTATCAAACCATGTGGACACCTCCTAGTGGTCTGGTTGTTAGGAGTGTTTATCAGACCATGTGGACACCTCCTAGTGGTCTGGTTGTTAGGAGTGTTTATCAGACCATGTGGACACCTCCTAGTGGTCTGATTGTTAGGAGTGTTTATCAGACCATGTGGACACCTCCTAGTGGTCTGGTTGTTAGGAGTGTTTATCAGACCATGTGGACACCTCCTAGTGGTGGGGTTGTTAGGAGTGTTTATCAGACCATGTGGACACCTCCTAGTGGTGGGGTTGTTAGGGGCGTTTACCAGACCATGTGGACACCTCCTAGTGGTCTGGTTGTTAGGAGTGTTTATCAGACCATGTGGACACCTCCTAGTGGTCTGATTGTTAGGAGTGTTTATCAGACCATGTGGACACCTCCTAGTGGTCTGGTTGTTAATAGTGTTTATCAGACCATGTGGACACCTCCTAGTGGTCTGGTTGTTAGGAGTGTTTATCAGACCATGTAGACACCTCCTAGTGGTCTGGTTGTTAATAGTGTTTATCAGACCATGTGGACACCTCCTAGTGGTCTGGTTGTTAGGAGTGTTTATCAGATAATGTGGACACCTCCTAGTGGTGGGGTTGTTAGGAGTGTTTATCAGACCATGTGGACACCTCCTAGTGGTCAGGTTGTTAGGAGTGTTTGTCAGACCATGTGGACACCTCCTAGTGGTCTGGTTGTTAGGAGTGTTTATCAGACCATGTGGACACCTCCTAGTGGTGGGGTTGTTAGGAGTGTTTATCAAACCATGTGGACACCTCCTAGTGGTGGGGTTGTTTGGAGTGTTTATCAGACCATGTGGACACCGATGATACAGGTGATAAGGCTTATTGGTTATATGGTCCACTATGTTAAACTCATTTAACATCTGATAATTTACCTAGGGTTAGGGGTTAAGTTTAAAATAGGTTATACCTAGAGTTAGGGGTTAAGGCTAAAATAGGTTATAACTAGAGTTAGGGGTTAGGGGTTAAAATAGGTTATACCTAGAGTTAGGGGTTAGGGGTTAGGGGTTAAAATAGGTTATACCTAGAGTTAGGGGTTAGGGGTTAAAATAGGTTATACCTAGAGTTAGGGGTTAGGGGTTAAAATAGGTTATACCTAGAGTTAGGGGTTAAAATAGGTTATACCTAGAGTTAGGGGTTAAAATAGGTTATACCTAGAGTTAGGGGTTAGGGGTTAAGGTTAAAATAGGTTATACCTAGAGTTAGGGGTTAAAATAGGTTATACCTAGAGTTAAGGGTTAGGGGTTAAGGCTAAAATAGGTTATACCTAGAGTTAGGGGTTAGGGGTTAAAATAGGTTATACCTAGAGTTAGGGGTTAGGGGTTAAGGTTAAAATAGGTTATACCTAGAGTTAGGGGTTAAAATAGGTTATACCTAGAGTTAGGGGTTAGGGGTTAAGGCTAAAATAGGTTATACCTAGAGTTAGGGGTTAGGGGTTAAAATAGGTTATACCTAGAGTTAGGGGTTAGGGGTTAAAATAGGTTATACTTAGAGTTAGGGGTTAGGGGTTAAAATAGGTTATACCTAGAGTTAGGTGTTAGGGGTTAAAATAGGTTATACCTAGAGTTAGGGGTTAAAATAGGTTATACCTAGAGTTAGGGGTTAGGGGTTAAGGCTAAAATAGGTTATACCTAGAATTAGTGGTTAAAATAGGTTATACCTAGAGTTAGGGGTTAGCGGTTAAAAAAGGTTATACCTAGAGTTAGGGGTTAGGGATTAAGGTTAAAATAGGTTATACCTAGAGTTAGGGGTTAAGGCTAAAATAGGTTATACCTAGAGTTGGGGGTTAGGGGTTAAAATAGGTTATACCTAGAGTTAGGGGTTAGGGGTTAAAATAGGTTATACCTAGAGTTAGGGGTTAGGGGTTAAAATAGGTTATACCTAGAGTTAGGGGTTAAAATAGGTTATACCTAGAGTTAGGGGTTAAAATAGGTTATACCTAGAGTTAGGGGTTAGGGGTTAAAATAGGTTATACCTAGAGTTAGGGGTTAGGGGTTAAAATAGGTTATACCTAGAGTTAGGGGTTAAAATAGGTTATACCTAGAGTTAGGGGTTAAAATAGGTTATACCTAGAGTTAGGGGTTAGCGGTTAAAATAGGTTATACCTAGAGTTAGGGGTTAGGGGTTAAAATAGGTTATACCTAGAGTTAGGGGTTAAAATAGGTTATACCTAGAGTTAGGGGTTAGGGGTTAAAATAGGTTATACCTAGAGTTAGGGGTTAAAAAAGGTTATACCTAGAGTTAGGGGTTAAAATAGGTTATACCTAGAGTTAGGGGTTAGCGGTTAAAATAGGTTATACCTAGAGTTAGGGGTTAGGGGTTAAAATAGGTTATACCTAGAGTTAGGGGTTAGGGGTTAAAATAGGTTATACCTAGAGTTAGGGGTTAGGGGTTAAAATAGGTTATACCTAGAGTTAGGGGTTAAAATAGGTTATACCTAGAGTTAGGGGTTAAAATAGGTTATACCTAGAGTTAGGGGTTAGCGGTTAAAATAGGTTATACCTAGAGTTAGGGGTTAGGGGTTAAAATAGGTTATACCTAGAGTTAGGGGTTAGGGGTTAAAATAGGTTATACCTAGAGTTAGGGGTTAAGGCTAAAATAGGTTATACCTAGAGTTAGGGGTTAGGGCTAAAATAGGTTATACCTAGAGTTAGGGGTTAAAATAGGTTATACCTAGAGTTAGGGGTTAAGGCTAAAATAGGTTATACCTAGAGTTAGGGGTTAGGGGTTAAAATAGGTTATACCTAGAGTTAGGGGTTAAAATAGGTTATACCTAGAGTTAGGGGTTAAAATAGGTTATATCTAGAGTTAGGGGTTAAAATAGGTTATACCTAGAGTTAGGGGTTAGGGGTTAAGGTTAAAATAGGTTATACCTAGAGTTAGGGGTTAAAATAGGTTATACCTAGAGTTAGGGGTTAGGGGTTAAGGCTAAAATAGGTTATACCTAGAGTTAGGGGTTAAAATAGGTTATACCTAGAGTTAGGGGTTAGGGGTTAAAATAGGTTATACCTACAGTTAGGGGTTAGGGGTTAAAATAGGTTATACCTAGAGTTAGGGGTTAGGGGTTAAAATAGGTTATACCTAGAGTTAGGGGTTAGGGGTTAAAATAGGTTATACCTAGAGTTAGGGGTTAGGGGTTAAAATAGGTTATACCTAGAGTTAGGGGTTAAAATAGGTTATACCTAGAGTTAGGGGTTAGGGGTTAAGGCTAAAATAGGTTATACCTAGAGTTAGTGGTTAAAATAGGTTATACCTAGAGTTAGGGGTTAAAATAGGTTATACCTAGAGTTAGGGGTTAGGGGTTAAAATAGGTTATACCTAGAGTTAGGGGTTAAAATAGGTTATACCTAGAGTTAGGGGTTAGGGGTTAAAATAGGTTATACCTAGAGTTAGGGGTTAAAATAGGTTATACCTAGAGTTAGGGGTTAGGGGTTAAAATAGGTTATACCTAGAGTTAGGGGTTAGGGGTTAAAATAGGTTATACCTAGAGTTAGGGGTTAAGGTTAAAATAGGTTATACCTATAGTTAGGGGTTAAGGTTACAATAGGTTATACCTAGAGTTAGGGGTTAGGGGTTAAAATAGGTTATACCTAGAGTTAGGGGTTAGGGGTTAAAATAGGTTATACCTAGAGTTAGGGGTTAAAATAGGTTATACCTAGAGTTAGGGGTTAAAATAGGTTATACCTAGAGTTAGGGGTTAAGGTTAAAATAGGTTATACCTAGAGTTAGGGGTTAGGGGTTAGGGGTTAAGGTTAAAATAGGTTATACCTAGAGTTAGGGGTTAAAATAGGTTATACCTAGAGTTAGGGGTTAAAATAGGTTATACCTAGGGTTAGGGGTTAAGGTTAAAATAGGTTATACCTAGAGTTAGGGGTTAGGGGTTAGGGGTTAAGGTTAAAATAGGTTATACCTAGAGTTAGGGGTTAAAATAGGTTATACCTAGAGTTAGGGGTTAAAATAGGTTATACCTAGAGTTAGGGGTTAGGGGTTAAAATAGGTTATACCTAGAGTTAGGGGTTAGGGGTTAGCGGTTAAAAAAGGTTATACCTAGAGTTAGGGGTTAAAATAGGTTATACCTAGAGTTAGGGGTTAAAATAGGTTATACCTAGAGTTAGGGGTTAAAATAGGTTATACCTAGAGTTAGGGGTTAGGGGTTAAAATAGGTTATACCTAGAGTTAGGGGTTAGGGGTTAGCGGTTAAAAAAGGTTATACCTAGAGTTAGGGGTTAGGGGTTAAAATAGGTTATACCTAGAGTTAGGGGTTAGCGGTTAAAAAAGGTTATACCTAGAGTTAGGGGTTAGGGGTTAAGGTTAAAATAGGTTATACCTAGAGTTAGGGGTTAAGGCTAAAATAGGTTATACCTAGAGTTAGGGGTTAGGGGTTAAAATAGGTTATACCTAGAGTTAGGGGTTAGGGGTTAAAATAGGTTATACTTAGAGTTAGGGGTTAAAATAGGTTATACCTAGAGTTAGGGGTTAAAATAGGTTATACCTAGAGTTAGGGGTTAAAATAGGTTATACCTAGAGTTAGGGGTTAAAATAGGTTATACCTAGAGTTAGGGGTTAAGGCTAAAATAGGTTATACCTAGAGTTAGGGGTTAGGGGTTAAAATAGGTTATACCTAGAGTTAGGGGTTAAAATAGGTTATACCTAGAGTTAGGGGTTAAGGCTAAAATAGGTTGTACCTAGAGTTAGGGGTTAGGGGTTAAAATAGGTTATACCTAGAGTTAGGGGTTAGGGTTAAAATAGGTTATACCTAGAGTTAGGGGTTAAGGCTAAAATAGGGTATACCTAGAGTTAGGGGTTAGCGGTTAAAATAGGTTATACCTAGAGTTAGGGGTTAGGGGTTAAAATAGGTTATACCTAGAGTTAGGGGTTAGGGGTTAAAATAGGTTATACCTAGAGTTAGGGGTTAGGGGTTAAAATAGGTTATACCTAGAGTTAGGGGTTAGGGGTTAAAATAGGTTATACCTAGAGTTAGGGGTTAGGGGTTAAGGCTAAAATAGGTTATACCTAGAGTTAGGGGTTAGGGGTTAAAATAGGTTATACCTAGAGTTAGGGGTTAGGGGTTAAAATAGGTTATACCTAGGGTTAGGGGTTAAGGCTAAAATAGGTTATACCTAGAGTTAGGGGTTAAAATATGTTATACCTAGAGTTAGGGGTTAAAATAGGTTATACCTAGAGTTAGGGGTTAGGGGTTAAAATAGGTTATACCTAGAGTTAGGGGTTAGGGGTTAAAATAGGTTATACCTAGAGTTAGGGGTTAGGGGTTAAAATAGGTTATACCTAGAGTTACGGGTTAAGGCTAAAATAGGTTATACATAGAGTTAGGGGTTAAAATAGGTTATACCTAGAGTTAGGGGTTAAAATAGGTTATACCTAGAGTTAGGGGTTAAGGTTAAAATAGGTTATACCTAGAATTAGGGGTTAAGTCTAAAATAGGTTATACCTAGAGTTAGGGGTTAAGGCTAAAGTAGGTTATACCTAGAGTTAGGGGTTAGGGGTTAAAATAGGTTATACCTAGAGTTAGGGGTTAAAATAGGTTATACCTAGAGTTAGGGGTTAAAATAGGTTATACCTAGAGTTAGGGGTTAGGGGTTAAAATAGGTTATACCTAGAGTTAGGGGTTAGGGGTTAAAATAGGTTATACCTAGAGTTAGGGGTTAAAATAGGTTATACCTAGAGTTAGGGGTTAAGGCTAAAATAGGTTATACCTAGAGTTAGGGGTTAGGGGTTAAAATAGGTTATACCTAGAATTAGGGGTTAAGTCTAAAATAGGTTATACCTAGAGTTAGGGGTTAAAATAGGTTATACCTAGAGTTAGGGGTTAGGGGTTAAAATAGGTTATACCTAGAGTTAGGGGTTAGGGGTTAAAATAGGTTATACCTAGAGTTAGGGGTTAGGGGTTAAAATAGGTTATACCTAGGGTTAGGGGTTAGGGGTTAAAGTAGGTTATACCTAGGGTTAGGGGTTAAAATAGGTTATACCTAGAGTTAGGGGTTAAGGCTAAAGTGTGTAATAGGTAGAGTTAGGGGTTAAGGCTAAAGTTTGTAATAGGTAGGGTTAGGGGTTAAGGCTAAAATAGGTAATACGTAGGGTTAGAGTTCCCATATAGCACATTGTGACATCTGCTGATGTAAAAAGGGCTTCATAAAAACATTTGATTGATTGTTAGGTTTAGGCTTTTAAGGCAAAAAACAGTATGGGTTTATAGCTCTCTTGCTCCTCCCTGTGGCCTTCTGCGGGTACTACATAACTCATTCACGACACCTGCTAGGCTCATAATCTGAGGTAGCAACTGTGTTAAACTGGCTACACTCACACTGTCCCAGACCGTAAACAAGGACCTGGCTACACTCATACTGTCCCTGACCGTAAACAAGGACCTGGCTACACTCATACTGTCCCTGACCGTAAACAAGGACCTGGCTACACTCATACTGTCCCTGACCGTAAACAAGGATAGAGAGAGAAAAGGACCTGGCTACACTCATACTGTCCCTGACCGTAAACAAGGATAGAGAGAGAAAAGGACCTGGCTACACTCATACTGTCCCTGACCGTAAACAAGGACCTGGCTACACTCATACTGTCCCTGACCGTAAACAAGGACCTGGCTACACTCATACTGTCCCTGACCGTAAACAAGGACCTGGCTACACTCATACTGTCCCTGACCGTAAAGAGAAAAAAAAGTCTGAACAATAAACTTCGGTGTCTCAACACCGTAGAACCATCTTTATTCTCCAAGTCCACCTCAGCCCACTCTGCGCGTAACCGGACAATATGCTTAGTGCCACACGTGGACACGGACAGTTCTGTACGGTGATAGTTAGTGATTTTTTGGGGGGTTGCCATGGATTTCAAGCAGGCAACGCCATCAGGTCCAAACCCAAATCAAAGAAATTGGAGGAGACAGTGTTGTTTTTTTTGCAAATGAATTACTTAAAAATCACACAATGTGATTTTCTGGATTTTTGTTTTAGATTCCGTCTCTCACAGTTGAAGTGTACCTATGATACAAAAATTACATTGCAAAATTGGCAGTGTATCAAATACTTGTTCTCCCCACTGTATATATTCAACAATAGGAACAAGTCAACTCATACCAGTTCTATGATCATTCTGGGAGGACAAACACAATAATAATGTGTATTTGTATATGTTTCCGAACTTGGTTTCTGTTGCTAATGATCTGTTGTTGGATGGTAACAGAGTAATTGCATAGCAGCTTCTGTAATTTCTGAATGTTTTTTTGTTTAGATTAGATTTCCTTGAACATATTTTCTGTCTGTTTAAACTGTTATCAATAGATGGTCAAGGCATTGATTATCTGTTATCCATAGATGGTCAAGGTATTGATTATCTGTTATCAATAGATGGTCAAGGCATTGATTATCTGTTATCCATAGATGGTCAAGGTATTGATTATCTGTTATCAATAGATGGTCAAGGTATTGATTATCTGTTATCCATAGATGGTCAAGGTATTGATTATCTGTTATCAATAGATGGTCAAGGTATTGATTATCTGTTATCAATAGATGGTCAAGGTATTGATTATCTGTTATCCATAGATGGTCAAGGTATTGATTATCTGTTATCAATAGATGGTCAAGGTATTGATTATCTGTTATCAATAGATGGTCAAGGTATTGATTATCTGTTATCAATAGATGGTCAAGGTATTGATTATCTGTTATCCATAGATGGTCAAGGTATTGATTATCTGTTATCAATAGATGGTCAAGGTATTGATTATCTGTTATCAATAGATGGTCAAGGTATAGATTATCTGTTATCCATAGATGGTCAAGGTATTGATTATCTGTTATCAATAGATGGTCAAGGTATTTATTATCTGTTATCAATAGATGGTCAAGGTATTGATGATCTGTTATCAATAGATGGTCAAGGTATTGATTATCTGTTATCAATAGATGGTCAAGGTATTGATTATCTGTTATCAATAATTATTATATTGCCAACCGCCTGTCCAAAAGGCCACGGTCGTAGTAGCATAAAAACATGTGAAGGACTACAACCTGAGGAGACACGGTACGAGGATGAAGTGCAGGTGGACAGCACTGCTTGGTCCTGGACAGCAGGAGGAGCAGAGGATGATGGGAAGGTTCACCTCAAGCAAAGGCTCTTTGTGCTCTTTGTGAAGAGAAGCGCTACATTGAGGATGATGTCTTCACTGTCAGATGTTCCACTCACAGGAGCAGGCACTGATCGTGGAGGAATAACAACATTACACAGAGCAATATGGATTTTGTCTTGGGGCAAGCGCTGTCCTTGCTGGAAAGCTTGATGAGCTCCAGCAGGCAGAAGGACAATTTGAATTGTTCAGATGGGGGTTTATTGAGGACAGAAACTATGATGTGGAGGACATCCAGGAAGTGGATAATGACTATTATGATGTCGACGACAACAACGATGGTGATATTGATGGAGGAATAGATGAATGAGGCTGAGGGTGATGACTACAACAACGATGGTGATATTGATGGAGGAATAGATGAATGAGGCTGAGGGTGATGACTACAACAACGATGGTGATATTGATGGAGGAATAGATGAATGAGGCTGAGGGTGATGACTACAACAACGATGGTGATATTGATGGAGCAATAGATGAATGAGGCTGAGGGTGATGACTACAACAACGATGGTGATATTGATGGAGGAATAGATGAATGAGGCTGAGGGTGATGACTACAACAACGATGGTGATATTGATGGAGGAATAGATGAATGAGGCTGAGGGTGATGACTACAACAACAATGGTGATCTTGATGGAGGAATAGATGAATGAGGCTGAGGGTGATGACTACAACAACGATGGTGATGTTGATGGAGGAATAGATGAAGGAGGCTGAGGGTGATGACTACAACAACAATGGTGATATTGATGGAGGAATAGATGAATGAGGCTGAGGGTGATGACTACAACAACAATGGTGATATTGATGGAGGAATAGATGAATGAGGCTGAGGGTGATGACTACAACAACAATGGTGATATTGATGGAGGAATAGATGAATGAGGCTGAGGGTGATGACTACAACAACAATGGTGATATTGATGGAGGAATAGATGAATGAGGCTGAGGGTGATGACTACAACAACGATGGTGATATTGATGGAGGAATAGATGAATGAGGCTGAGGGTGATGACTACAACAACAATGGTGATATTGATGGAGGAATAGATGAATGAGGCTGAGGGTGATGACTTCAACAACAATGGTGATATTGATGGAGGAATAGATGAATGAGGCTGAGGGTGATGACTACAACAATGATGGTGATATTGATGGAGGAATAGATGAATGAGGCTGAGGGTGATGACTACAACAACAATGGTGATATTGATGGAGGAATAGATGAATGAGGCTGAGGGTGATGACTACAACAACGATGGTGATATTGATGGAGGAATAGATGAATGAGGCTGAGGGTGATGACTACAACAACAATGGTGATATTGATGGAGGAATAGATGAATGAGGCTGAGGGTGATGACTACAACAATGATGGTGATATTGATGGAGGAATAGATGAATGAGGCTGAGGGTGATGACTACAACAACGATGGTGATATTGATGGAGGAATAGATGAATGAGGCTGAGGGTGATGACTACAACAACAATGGTGATATTGATGGAGGAATAGATGAATGAGGCTGAGGGTGATGACTACAACAACGATGGTGATGTTGATGGAGGAATAGATGAATGAGGCTGAGGGTGATGACTACAACAACGATGGTGATATTGATGGAGGAATAGATGAATGAGGCTGAGGGTGATGACTACAACAACGATGGTGATATTGATGGAGGAATAGATGAATGAGGCTGAGGGTGATGACTACAACAACGATGGTGATATTGATGGAGGAATAGATGAATGAGGCTGAGGGTGATGACTACAACAACGATGGTGATATTGATGGAGGAATAGATGAATGAGGCTGAGGGTGATGACTACAACAACGATGGTGATGTTGATGGAGGAATAGATGAATGAGGCTGAGGGTGATGACTACAACAACGATGGTGATATTGATGGAGGAATAGATGAATGAGGCTGAGGGTGATGACTACAACAACAATGGTGATATTGATGGAGGAATAGATGAATGAGGCTGAGGGTGATGACTACAACAACGATGGTGATGTTGATGGAGGAATAGATGAATGAGGCTGTGGGTGATGACTACAACAACGATGGTGATATTGATGGAGGAATAGATGAATGAGGCTGAGGGTGATGACTACAACAACGATGGTGATGTTGATGGAGGAATAGATGAATGAGGCTGAGGGTGATGACTACAACAACGATGGTGATATTGATGGAGGAATAGATGAATGAGGCTGAGGGTGATGACTACAACAATGATGGTGATATTGATGGAGGAATAGATGAATGAGGCTGAGGGTGATGACTACAACAACAATGGTGATATTGATGGAGGAATAGATGAATGAGGCTGAGGGTGATGACTACAACAACGATGGTGATGTTGATGGAGGAATAGATGAATGAGGCTGAGGGTGATGACTACAACAACGATGGTGATGTTGATGGAGGAATAGATGAATGAGGCTGATGACTACAACAACGATGGTGATATTGATGGAGGAATAGATGAATGAGGCTGAGGGTGATGTCTACAACAACAATGGTGATATTGATGGAGGAATAGATGAATGAGGCTGAGTGTGATGACTACAACAACGATGGTGATATTGATGGAGGAATAGATGAATGAGGCTGAGGGTGATGACTACAACAACAATGGTGATGTTGATGGAGTAACAGATTAAACCTATGACACAATGTTCTCACTACAGTTGAGGACTCTGACAGTGGTGGACTTTAGTTAATAAATTGGTCTGTAGTATTTTAGCTGGGGTTGAATATACTCCTCAGTAAACTGGGGAAACAGCTTGATTGTGCTACTAGAGACTTGTAATGAGAAGAATAAGAACATATTTGATTGATCAGAAAGTTTATGTCCACATGCCAAGACAACAGGCTTTGGGCGAGAGCTTAAAACGCATCAGTTTTCACTATCTGAACGCCTGAAACACTACATGGGCTGGTTGAATATAACGTTACTCATCATATAGGCCAGGCTACACATATTCATATAGCATACATAGGCCTGCAAGTTGTTGACATTTAAAGGAAATGTTCCCCCTTCACGGAGACTGCATTCACAGTAAACACTGCATATGTCGGCTTAGTCTGAAATGACCTTTACATTTCTATGGCCTGTGTCTCAGCTGGGATTCTTTCTGAATGTTCTGATTAATCAATTCTTGTTGCTCCATCGTTCTTTCGTTGGAATCACAGCTACATTTTCATTTATAACGTGGGATTGTTTTAATGTATGTAACAAATGCAACAGTTCTCTCATCAATAGCCAGGGGCACAACAGTTCTCTTATCAATATCCAGGGAAACAACAGTTATCTCATCAATAGCCAGAAGAACAACAGTTCTCTCATCAATAGCCAGGAGAACAACAGTTCTCTCATCAATAGCCAGGGGAACAACAGTTCTCTCATCAATAGCCAGGAGAACAACAGTTATCTCATCAATAGCCAGAAGAACAACAGTTCTCTCATCAACAGGCAGGGAAACAACAGTTATCTCATCAATAGCCAGGGAAACAACAGTTCTCTCATCAATAACCAGGGAAACAACAGTTCTCTCATCAATAGCCAGGGGAACAACAGTTCTCTCATCAATAGCCAGGAGAACAACAGTTCTCTCATCAATAGCCAGGGAAACAACAGTTATCTCATAAATAGCCAGGGAAACAACAGTTCTCTCATCAATAGCCAGGGAAACAACAGTTCTCTCATCACTAGCCAGGGGAACAACAGTTCTCTCATCAATAGCCAGGGAAACAACAGTTCTCTCATCAATAGCCAGGAGAACAACAGTTCTCTCATCAATAGCCAGGGAAACAACAGTTATCTCATAAATAGCCAGGGAAACAACAGTTCTCTCATCAATAGCCAGGGAAACAACAGTTCTCTCATCAATAGCCAGGGGAACAACAGTTCTCTCATCAATAGCCAGGAGAACAACAGTTCTCTCATCACTAGCCAGGGGAACAACAGTTCTCTCATCAATAGCCAGGGAAACAACTGTTCTCTCATCAATAGCCAGGGGAAAATGCTCTGAGCCCTTCCAGAACAATCCTATGCACGTCATCCTTCAGAGCACGGACACGGTGTCCGGCTGTTGAAGCAGACAAGGGGCACCTGTTTGACAGACAATATGATGCTATCCATAGACTTGTCTGTGGCCAATTCCTCCAAAACTGTCACCATGCACTTTTTAAATAGCTCCTCGTCTGTGAAGGGCATGTTGTGTTTGGTTAGTACCCATGATGCTTTTAGGAAGGCACTTGTGACCTTCTGTTGTTGGGTCAGGCCACGAAGAAGGATTCTACTGTCATGTTTGTAGCTTGTAGTTAATGATTACATGTTTCTGCTGGGGCGGGAAGGCCTCTGTCTGGGGCGGGAAGGCCTCTGTCTGGGGCGGGAAGGCCTCTGTCTGGGGCAGGAAGGCCTCTGTCTGGGGCAGGAAAGACACTGTCTGGGGGCGGAAAGGCCTCTGTCTGGGGTGGGAAGGCCTCTGTCTGGGGCAGGAAGGACACTGTCTGGGGCGGAAAGGCCTCTGTCTGGGGTGGGAAGGCCTCTGTCTGGGGCAGGTAAGACACTGTCTGGGGGTGGAAAGGCCTCTGTCTGGGGTGGGAAGGCCTCTGTCTGTGGCAGGAAGGTCTCTGGGGCGGGAAGGCCTCTGTCTGTGGCAGGAAGGTCTCTATCTGGGGCAGGAAGGCCTCTGTCTGTGGCAGGAAGGTCTCTGTCTGGGGCGGGAAGGCCTCTGTCTGGGGGCGGGAAGGACACTTTGAAAGTATCATGCTAAGATTCATAATACCGAGATACTGGTGATTTTATGAACTTAATCAGATCTAAATTATTTTATTGTCACTGAATGTATTATGTACTAATCACATGTGTTAAACATGTTGTTAAATTTGTAGTGTAGCCAATTCATTAATTCAGCCTTTTCATTAATTCAGCCTGTTCATTAATTCAGCCAATTCATTAATTCAGCCTGTTCATTAATTCAGCCTGTTCATTAATTCAGCCTGCTCATTAATTCAGCCTGTTCATTAATTCAGTCTATTCATTAACTCAGCCTATTAATTAATTCAGCCTATTAATTAACTCAGCCTATTAATTGTGATAATATTATATGCTAATTATGTTCTGGCCCACTGACTTTAACTCAGAAAACAATTGTCCCGAAGCCAAACCTAGTTGACAAACCCTGTTTTATAGTATTCCATGGCCTTTACTGGCCAACTGTTGTTATGGTTATGATATACTATGGTGTTGTGTCACTAGACTTTGACCAGATATTATTACATCCAAAGATCAACTGAACCTAGAATATAGATACAGAGACACTTGTCATCAGGAAGGTTCTCTCTCAGCACAACGGAAAATATCTCAGTGACTTGACATGTTCTGGTTGTGAATTCAGGCTACAAGGTAAGACTCTTCCCAGGGATTATTGTAAAGTGTGTAGAGACATTAAATGTCTGGTGTTATTTTAGTATAGTGAATGACAGTATAACACTCCTAACAGTAGATACATTAAATGTCTGGTGTAATGTTAGTATAGTGAATGACAGTATAACACTCCTAACAGTAGAGACATTAAATGTATGGTGTAATGTTAGTATAGTGAATGACAGTATAACACTCCTAACAGTAGAGACATTAAATGTCTGGTGTAATGTTAGTATAGTGAATGACAGTATAACACTCCTAACAGTAGAGACATTAAATGTCTGGTGTAATGTTAGTATAGTGAATGACAGTATAACACTCCTAACAGTAGATACATTAAATGTATGGTGTAATGTTAGTATAGTGAATGACAGTATAACACTCCTAACAGTAGATACATTAAATGTATGGTGTAATGTTAGTATAGTGAATGACAGTATAACACTCCTAACAGTAGAGACATTAAATGTCTGGTGTTATTTTAGTGTAGTGAATGACAGTAAAACACTCCTAACAGTAGATACATTAAATGTCTGGTGTTATTTTAGTATAGTGAATGACAGTAAAACACTCAGATGTAACAGTCCATTTCAGCTGGGACAGCTACGTGACAGTTCAATCATACAAAATGGCGCTAACTGGGTGTAGTCAAGTCACATTATAACATGTTGTTCATATAGCTAACTGGGTGTAGTCAAGTCACATTATAACATGTTGTTCATATAGCTAACTGGGTGTAGTCAAGTCACATTATAACATGTTGTTCATATAGCTAACTGGGTGTAGTCAAGTCACATTATAACATGTTGTTCATATAGCTAACTGGGTGTAGTCAAGTCACATTATAACATGTTGTTCATATAGCTAACTGGGCGTAGGCAAGTCACATTATAACATGTTGTTCATATAGCTAACTGGGTGTAGTCAAGTCACATTATAACATGTTGTTCATATAGCTAACTGGGTGTAGTCAAGTCACATTATAACATGTTGTTCATATAGCTAACTGGGTGTAGTCAAGTCACATTATAACATGTTGTTCATATAGCTAACTGGGTGTAGTCAAGTCACATTATAACATGTTGTTCATATAGCTAACTGGGTGTAGTCAAGTCACATTACAACTTGTTGTTCATATAGCTAACTGGGTGTAGTCAAGTCACATTATAACATGTTGTTCATATAGCTAACTGGGTGTAGTCAAGTCACATTATAACATGTTGTTCATATAGCTAACTGGGTGTAGACAAGTCACATTATAACATGTTGTTCATATAGCTAACTGGGTGTAGTCAAGTCACATTATAACATGTTGTTCATATAGCTAACTGGGTGTAGTCAAGTCACATTATAACATGTTGTTCATATAGCTAACTGGGTGTAGTCAAGTCACATTATAACATGTTGTTCATATAGCTAACTGGGTGTAGTCAAGTCACATTATAACATGTTGTTCATATAGCTAACTGGGCGTAGGCAAGTCACATTATAACATGTTGTTCATATAGCTAACTGGGTGTAGTCAAGTCACATTATAACATGTTGTTCATATAGCTAACTGGGTGTAGTCAAGTCACATTAAAACATGTTGTTCATATAGCTAACTGGGTGTAGTCAAGTCACATTATAACATGTTGTTCATATAGCTAACTGGGTGTAGTCAAGTCACATTATAACATGTTGTTCATATAGCTAACAGGGTGTAGTCAAGTCACATTATAACATGTTGTTCATATAGCTAACTGGGTGTAGTCAAGTCACATTATAACATGTTGTTCATATAGCTAACTGGGTGTAGTCAAGTCACATTATAACATGTTGTTATTATAGCTAACTGGGTGTAGTCAAGTCACATTATAACATGTTGTTCATATAGCTAACTGGGTGTAGTCAAGTCACATTATAACATGTTGTTCATATAGCTAACTGGGTGTAGTCAAGTCACATTATAACATGTTGTTCATATAGCTAACTGGGTGTAGTCAAGTCACATTATAACATGTTGTTCATATAGCTAACTGGGTGGAGTCAAGTCACATTATAACATGTTGTTCATATAGCTAACTGGGTGTAGTCAAGTCACATTATAACATGTTGTTCATATAGCTAACTGGGTGTAGTCAAGTCACATTATAACATGTTGTTCATATAGCTAACTGGGTGTAGTCAAGTCACATTATAACATGTTGTTCATATAGCTAACTGGGTGTAGTCAAGTCACATTATAACATGTTGTTCATATAGCTAACTGGGTGTAGTCAAGTCACATTATAACATGTTGTTCATATAGCTAACTGGGTGTAGTCAAGTCACATTATAACATGTTGTTCATATAGCTAACTGGGTGTAGTCAAGTCACATTAAAACATGTTGTTCATATAGCTAACTGGGTGTAGTCAAGTCACATTAAAACATGTTGTTCATATAGCTAACTGGGTGTAGTCAAGTCACATTATAACATGTTGTTCATATAGCTAACTGGGTGTAGTCAAGTCACATTATAACATGTTGTTCATATAGCTAACTGGGTGTAGGCAAGTCACATTATAACATGTTGTTCATATAGCTAACTGGGTGTAGGCAAGTCACATTATAACATGTTGTTCATATAGCTAACTGGGTGTAGTCAAGTCACATTATAACATGTTGTTCATATAGCTAACTGGGTGTAGTCAAGTCACATTATAACATGTTGTTCATATAGCTAACTGGGTGTAGTCAAGTCACATTATAACATGTTGTTCATATAGCTAACTGGGTGTAGTCAAGTCACATTATAACATGTTGTTCATATAGCTAACTGGGTGTAGTCAAGTCACATTATAACATGTTGTTCATATAGCTAACTGGGTGTAGTCAAGTCACATTATAACATGTTGTTCATATAGCTAACTGGGTGTAGTCAAGTCACATTAAAACATGTTG
The DNA here is from genome assembly GCF_045791955.1 of Oncorhynchus clarkii lewisi. Classification (NCBI taxonomy): domain Eukaryota; kingdom Metazoa; phylum Chordata; class Actinopteri; order Salmoniformes; family Salmonidae; genus Oncorhynchus; species Oncorhynchus clarkii. Next base: position 102,051,044 of record NC_092158.1, on the reverse strand, counting down.
TTCATATAGCTAACTGGGTGTAGTCAAGTCACATTAAAACATGTTGTTCATATAGCTAACTGGGTGTAGTCAAGTCACATTATAACATGTTGTTCATATAGCTAACTGGGTGTAGTCAAGTCACATTATAACATGTTGTTCATATAGCTAACTGGGTGTAGTCAAGTCACATTATAACATGTTGTTCATATAGCTAACTGGGTGTAGGCAAGTCACATTATAACATGTTGTTCATATAGCTAACTGGGTGTAGGCAAGTCACATTATAACATGTTGTTCATATAGCTAACTGGGTGTAGTCAAGTCACATTATAACATGTTGTTCATATAGCTAACTGGGTGTAGTCAAGTCACATTATAACATGTTGTTCATATAGCTAACTGGGTGTAGTCAAGTCACATTATAACATGTTGTTCATATAGCTAACTGGGTGTAGTCAAGTCACATTATAACATGTTGTTCATATATCGTATTATACTATTCATATATTGTGGTTATTTTACAATTTGTAAAAATGTTAATGTATCATAGTTCTAAATTATTTTTCATCATATGAAACTACTGAACAGATTTTATTGTTATTATGAACTGAATTCAGTAACAGCATCATAATATCATACCTGTTGAACAAAACACTAGAATGAGATAAATTATTAAAAGAGAAAGTGAGACATTGTTATTATTAATATTATATATTATATTGTTATTATTATTATTATTATTATATTATATAATATTATTATTATTATTATAATATTACTCTTTTAATATTGGTATTATTTATTATTATCTATTAATTAAATCACCTGACTGTTTGGATTAGTTATCTATTAATTAAATCACCTGACTGTTTGGATGTGTCTGTTAGTAAATGTTTTATTTATAAGAGATCATGAATCAAATAGAACAATTGACCTTCAATAATTAATTGTCACTGTGTTAACCACAACCAACATGTTGGATCTCTGTTTAGTTGTCACTGTGTTAACCACAACCAACATGCTGGATCTCTGTTTAGTTGTCACTGTGTTAACCACAAACAACTTGCTGGATCTCTGTTTAGTTGTCACTGTGTTAACCACAACCAACATGTTGGATCTCTGTTTAGTTGTCACTGTGTTAACCACAACCAACATGTTGGATCTCTGTTTAGTTGTCACTGTGTTAACCACAACCAACATGTTGGATCTCTGTTTAGTTGTCACTGTGTTAACCACAACCAACATGTTGGATCTCTGTTTAGTTGTCACTGTGTTAACCACAACCAACATGTTGGATCTCTGTTTAGTTGTCACTGTGTTAACCACAACCAACATGCTGGATCTCTGTTTAGTTGTCACTGTGTTAACCACAACCAACATGCTGGATCTCTGTTTAGTTGTCACTGTGTTAACCATAACCAACATGTTGGATCTCTGTTTAGGGATCAGTGCTCTAAAATGAGTCTCTCTGGGGAGAGAGAGGAAGGGGGCCCTGCCTCTAAAATGAATGTCTCTGGGGAGAGAGAGGAAGGGGGCCCTGCCTCTAAAATGAGTCTCACTGGGGAGAGAGAGGAGGGGGGCCCTGCCTCTAAAAGGAATGTCTCTGGGGAACATGGCACCAAATCTAAGAGGTGAGAGGGGCCATTTTTTAAAGATTTTATGAATTGTTTATATCCAAAACACAATATCCACCATCTTTTCTCGTTTGTGTTTTTTCATGAGAAATGAAGGCTGATGGGTAAAATATTACTGTTCTAAGATATTACATTTTAAATAGAGTTTAGTGACATTTTACTGAGAACATCACAGCAAGATTAAACTAATATTATTCTCTAGATTCTCCCATTTAATTTGCGCCATAAAGCCCCACAGTGGAGGTGTTATAGTACCCATAACACCTAGCGGTCAAACAGGGAAATGGTTCCAATAGTTTTATAGAGCCCCACAGTGGAGGTGTCATAATACCCATAACACCTAGCGGTCAAACAGGGAAATGGTTCCAATAGTTTTATAGAGCCCCACAGTGGAGGTGTCATAGTACCCATAACACCTAGCGGTCAAACAGGGAAATGGTTCCAATAGTTTTATAGAGCCCCACAGTGAAGGTGTCATAATACCCATAACACCTAGCGGTCAAACAGGGAAATGGTTCCAATAGTTTTTCCAATAGAAAACATGAGCTGGAGCACACCCAGATATTTTTTATGTGGAGGTTCTAACTAACGGCTAATAAACTATAAGATATAAAAATAAATTGAGTCTCACACTCCATATATAAACTCCATATATAAACTCCATGTATAAACTCCATGTATAAACTCCATAGATAAACTCCATGTATAAACTCCATATATAAACTCCATATATAAACTCCATGTATAAACTCCATATATAATGTATAAACTCCATATATAAACTCCATATATAAACTCCATGTATAAACTCCATGTATAAACTCCATATATAAACTCCATGTATAAACTCCATATATAATGTATAAACTCCATATATAAACTCCATATATAAACTCCATGTATAAACTCCATGTATAAACTCCATATATAAACTCCATGTATAAACTCCATGTATAAACTCCATGTATAAACTCCATGTATAAACTCCATATATAATGTATAAACTCCATATATAAACTCCATATATAAACTCCATGTATAAACTCCATGTATAAACTCCATATATAAACTCCATGTATAAACTCCATATATAAACTCCATGTATAAACTCCATATATAATGTATAAACTCCATATATAAACTCCATATATAAACTCCATGTATAAACTCCATGTATAAACTCCATATATAAACTCCATGTATAAACTCCATATATAAACTCCATGTATAAACTCCATGTATAAACTCCATATATAATGTATAAACTCCATATATAAACTCCATATATAAACTCCATGTATAAACTCCATGTATAAACTCCATATATAAACTCCATGTATAAACTCCATATATAAACTCCATATATAATGTATAAACTCCATATATAAACTCCATATATAAACTCCATGTATAAACTCCATGTATAAACTCCATGTATAAACTCCATGTATAAACTCCATATATAATGTATAAACTCCATATATAAACTCCATATATAAACTCCATGTATAAACTCCATGTATAAACTCCATATATAAACTCCATGTATAAACTCCATATATAAACTCCATGTATAAACTCCATATATAAACTCCATATATAAACTCCATGTATAAACTCCATGTATAAACTCCATGTATAAACTCCATGTATAAACTCCATATATAATGTATAAACTCCATATATAAACTCCATATATAAACTCCATGTATAAACTCCATGTATAAACTCCATGTATAAACTCCATGTATAAACTCCATATATAATATATAAACTCCATGTATAAACTCCATGTATAAACTCCATGTATAAACTCCATGTATAAACTCCATGTATAAACTCCATATATAAACTCCATATATAAACTCCATATATAAACTCCATGTATAAACTCCATGTATAAACTCCATGTATAAACTCCATGTATAAACTCCATATATAAACTCCATATATAAACTCCATGTATAAACTCCATGTATAAACTCCATGTATAATATATAAACTCCATATATAAACTCCATATATAAACTCCATATATAATATATAAACTCCATGTATAAACTCCATATATAAACTCCATATATAAACTCCATATATAATATATAAACTCCATGTATAAACTCCATATATAAACTCCATGTATAAACTCCATATATAAACTCCATATATAAACTCCATATACTATATAAACTCCATATATAAACTCCCAGTAATTTATTGGGTTTTTACCAACGTTTCAGCATCACTGTGTCTTCTTCAGGGTGATGTCATGAATACTTGAACCAGGTTATGTAGACAAACAGTGAAATTAGTGCAACCAATGACAATAGTGAGGGGTGTGTCATAATTACTAAACCAATGACAATAGTGAGGGGTGTGTCATAATTACTAAACCAATGACAATAGTGAGGGGTGTGTCATAATTACTAAACCAATGACAAAAGTGAGGGGTGTGTCATAATTATTAAGTTAATTAAAATTAATTAGTGAAACTGTTAAAAAACAATAGTTTATGGTATATTGAATATGAATGCTATATGCCATCATATAGAAACCTAATTGAATATTCTACATAACATTACCATCAGCATACATACCTCCTCTCCTGTTACATTATTGTTTAGTTCAATTTCACCTATTTAATTGTTTCCTATTTCATGTAATGTTTTGGTTCAACCATAATGCATAATAAACATCATCAACAGGGGGACATATTGGATCTGATAAGATGTAGAAAGAAGATATCCATTTAAAAGAGAATTGTTCATAAGAAGGTCCTGAGATCAAAGTCAATATTCAGACCACTAGGGGTCAGTGCTTTTAGACAGGATATCCTGTCTCCCTCTGTAGTAGGAGGATCTCCATGTTACCTCCTCTACTTGGTAGAGCAACATGCTCAATGCCTGTGTATTTGAGGGAGGAGATTGGCTGGTTAGCTTCAATGAAGTGAGCTGCTACTGGATCGTCAATGTTCTTACACCTGATTGAGCGGCCACGGTAGCCTAGAGGTTAGAGTGTTGGGCTAGTAACTGAAACGTTGCAAGTGACCCACAGTGACGGTGTTCAGCTATGTGTTGTTTAATTGTCTTTCCGTTTGTCCTACGTAGGCTTTTCCAGGTGATGAGATAGATTACTCCCTTGGTCTTGCATGAGATGATCCCTGTAGTTGGTCAACAAGTGATAACTGTTCACCAGATCCACATGTGTTTACCAGACACACATAGTCCACACCATATGTGTTTGGACAGTGAAGCTTACAGTTTTAAATGTGGTGCTTTGCTCCAGCATTTTGGATTTGAGATAGAATGTTTCATATTAGGTGACAGTACAGAATGTCACCTTTAATTTGAGGTTTATGGTGAGAGGTTAGCATGTTTTGTTGTAGCCTCTTATTGGTAATGGTGAAAGGTTAGCATGTTTTGTTGTAGTCTCTGTTATTGGTAATGGTGAGAGGTTAGCATGTTTTGTTGTAGCGTCTGTTATTGGTAATGGTGAGAGGTTAGCATGTTTTGTTGTAGCCTCTGTTATTGGTAATGGTGAGAGGTTAGCATGTTTTGTTGTAGCCTCTGTTATTGGTAATGGTGAGAGGTTAGCATGTTTTGTTGTAGTCTCTGTTATTGGTAATGGTGAGAGGTTAGCATGTTTTGTTGTAGCCTCTGTTATTGGTAATGGTGAGAGGTTAGCATGTTTTGTTGTAGCCTCTGTTACTGCCACTATGTTCACCACCAAAGAATATCAGTGTGATTTTAATATGATTTGACTCTTTGCAGGCTGTCACGCTGTCTAGTCACAGAGGAAGCCTGTGATTCTCTGGTCTCAGCTCTGAGGTCAAACCCCTCACACCTGAGAGAGCTGGACCTGAGCTACAATCACCCAGGAGACTCAGGAGTCAGACTGCTCTCTGCTGGACTGGAGGATCCACACTGCAGACTGGAGAAACTCAAGTATGTAGAGGGTTTATGTCAATGTTCATATCAGACATGTTTGACTTATCAGGCCAGTTAAGACAAACATTCTGAACACCACTTGGACAAATTATATGCTGACGGTGTGTTTGTGTCCAGTGTGTGTGTGTGTGTGAAACACTCACACACTGGTCACATACACACATGGCACACACAGGACACACAAACGCACACATTAGACACACAAACAGGACACACAACACACACACACACACACTGACTTGACCCTGTGTGTGTGTCCAGTGTATGTGTGTGTCCAGTGTATGTGTGTGTCCATTGTGTGTATGTGTGTCCCCAGTATGTGTGTGTGTGCGTGTGCGTTCAGGTATATCCCTCAATGACTGTCTGTTCTTCTGCTTACCGCTACAGTGTGGAACATGGTGGAGAGAACAGAATGAAACCTGGGCTTAGAAAATGTGAGTGTTGACTGCTGTGAAGAATATGACTAAGAATAAGTCTTAATTCAAGTTAAGTCAAAGACCACCATCATTACTGACTTGGTCATATTAAATATCAGCTGTAGTTCTACAGAAGCAGAAATCAGGGACACCAAAGTTTACAAAGAGTTGCTTTGACAATGTGTGCGTGTGTGTGTGTGTGTGTGTGTAATTAATAGGAATAAGTGAAGGTCAAAAAGTGAGTTAACATTCTAATGTGAATGATGATGATTTCTAATATTGTGTCTGGTTTCATCCATCAGATGTCTGTGATCTCACACTGGACCCAAACACAGTAAACAGAAACCTCTCTCTGTCTGAGGAGAACAGAAAGGTGACATGTAGGAGAGAGAAGCAGCCGTATCCTGATCACCCAGAGAGATTTGAGGGCTGTAGACAGGTGCTGTGTAGAGAGGGTCTGACTGGGCGCTGTTACTGGGAGGTAGAGTGGAGTGGGAGAAGGGCTGTTATAGGAGTGACATATAAAGGAATCAGCAGGAGAGGAAGGGTTAAGGACTGTTGTCTTGGATACAATGACAAGTCCTGGAGGCTGTTCTGCTCTGACTACAGTTACACTGCCTGTCACAATAATAAACCCACTACCATAGACGTCCTCTACTCCAGCTCCCACAGAGTAGGAGTGTATCTGGACTGGCCAGCCGGCACTCTGTCCTTCTATAGAGCCTCCTCTGACACACTGACCCACCTGATCACATTCACCTCCACATTCACTGAGCCCCTCTATCCAGGGTTTTGGGTTTGGTGTTTTGCCGACTCAGTGTCCCTCTGTCAGTGATACACACACACACTGGACAAACACACACACACACACACGCACACACACACACACACACTGGACAAACACACACACACCTGCTGGACACACACTTGACACACACACACTCACACTGGACAAACACACACGCACACAGGACACACACACACTGGACACACAGACACACACTGGACACACACACACACACACACTGGACTCACAGACACACACTGGACACACACACACACACACACTGGACAAATACACACACACACTAGACAAACACACACACAAACACAGTGGACACACACACACGCTGGACTCACAGACACACACTGGACACAGACACTGGTCACACACACTCACACACACACACTGGACAAATACACACACACACACACAAACACAGTGGACACACACACACACACACACTGGACTCACAGACTCACACTGGACACACACACACACACACTGGACTCACAGACACACGCTGGACACACACACACACACACACACACTAGATACACACACACACACACTAGATACACCCACACACACACACAGGACACACACACTCTGGACACACACACACAGGACACACACACACTGGACACACACACACTGGACACACACACACTGGACACACACACACTCTGGACACACACACACTGGACACACACACACACTGGACACACACACACACTGGACACACACACACAATGGACACACACACAATGGACACACACACACTGGACACACACACACTCTGGACACACACACACTGGACACACACACACTGGACACACACACACTCTGGACACACACACATGCTCGTCTTTCTATAGTAGTGAGGACCTCTTACAACAACACTGTTAAAATACCAATGTGATCATGTGTTGTCTTTTATGTTGAAAAACTAATTATACAAATATATATAATTATATATGGACATACGCTCCATAGTTGTACAAGTATACAAGGATATATTGTACTTTTCATAATAAAACAGACTTGAAACAAGAAAAGACTGTTCAAATTGTATTTCACCTTAATTGTGAAAACAGTTTGTTTATTGATTTTTACGTTGCCTCCGTCAGGTTGATGATAAGATAAGGTCACTATAGCAACAGAGTGTTGTCATGCAGGGTCACTATAGCAACGTAGTGTTGTGATGCAGGGTCACTATAGCAACAGAGTTCTCTCTGTTCTCTGCTCTCTGCTCTCTCTCACTCTGCTCTCTCTGCTCTCTTTTCTCTGCACTCTCTGCTCTCTCACTCTCTCACTCTCTCTTTGCTTTCTCAGCCTGCTCTCTGCTCGCTCTCTCTGCTCCCTCTCTCTCTGCTCTCTCTCTCTGCTTTCTCTCTCTCCCTCTGCTCTCTCTCTGCTCTCTCTGCCCTCTGCTCTCCCTGATCTGTCTCTCTGCTTGTTGGAGGAAATTATAGTTGAAATGATTAATTATGCATACATTAGATTAGAACCAGTTATTTTAATACTATTATGTTATGGTATGAAATGTATGGGTTCTTGGTTAAGCTGTTACTGAAAATGTAAGTAAAACAAATGAATTGTCTGTACCTTGTGGGAAAGGGAGAAGGAGGGCATATCTTTCAGACAGATTGGAATGTTTGTTTTACGAGGGGAGTAGAAGACATCTCCAGACCTGAAGACACTGCGCTATTGTGTGGATCGGAGAGGGTGTGAGAAACTGATGATGTCATTTTATGTTGTCTCTTTAAAAGGTAAGGTTCTTTGTATTTTGGGTCAGTACTCTCTTGTAATAAACACTGCTACCTGAGTTTAAGACTGGGGCTCTGTCCATTCCTATAATAATAATATGGGTTTTACGATCCCATAGAATGCATTGACAGAGTACTTCATTCTGATTGGGAAATAATACAGAGGAATTTAGAATTCCACTAACACTGCTCTCAGCTCTCTCTGCCCTCTCTCTCTCTGCTCTCTCTCTCTGCTCTCTCTCTCTGCCCTCTCTGTTCTCTCTCTCTGCCCTCTGTGCTCTGCTCTCTCTTTTCACTGCTTTCTCTTTCTGCTCTCTCTTCTCTGCTCTCTTTCTGCTCACTCTCTGCTCTCTCTCTTCTCTCTCAGCCTGCTCTCTGCTCTCTTTCTGCTCTCTGTGCTCTCTCTTTTCTCTGCTCTCTCTCTGCTCTCTCGTCTTTCTCTCTGCCCTCTCTGCTCTCTCTCTCTTTGCTCTCTGCTCTCTCTCTCTGCTCTCTCACTCTTGCTCTCTCACTCTCTTTGCTTTCTCAGCATGCTCTCTGCTCACTCTCTCTCTCTGCCTCCTCTCTCTCTGCTATCTCTCTTCTCTCTATTCTCTGCTCTCTCTCCCTCTGTTCTCTCTGCTCTATGCTCTCTCTCTCTTTCTCCCTCTGCTCTCTCTCTGCTCTCTCTCTTTCTCCCTCTGCTCTCTCTGCTCTCTCTCTGCGCTCTCTCTCTGTTCTCTGCTCTCTGCTCTCTCTGCTCTGCTGCTCTCTCTGCCCTCTGCTCTCTCTCTGCTCTCTTGTCTCTCTGTTTTCTGCTCTCTCTCTGCCTCTGCTCTCTCTGTTCTCTGCTCTCTCTCCCTCTCGTCTCTCTCTCTTTCTCCCTTTGCTCTCTCTGCTCTGCTGCTCTCTATTTTATCTGCTCTCTCTGCTCTCTGCTCTTCCTTTAAGCAAACAGCTGGAGGCAGGGCTTTCTCCTATAGAGCTCCATTTTTATGGAACGGTCTGCCTACCCATGTCAGAGACGCAAACTCGGTCTCAACCTTTAAGTCTCTACTGAAGACTCATCTCTTCAGTGGGTCATATGATTGAGTGTAGTCGGATGTCCTGTAGTCGGGTGTCCTCGGAGTGGGCCACAGTGTCTCCTGACCCCTCCTGTCTCAGCCTCCAGTATTTATGCTGCAGTAGTTTGTGTCGGGGGGCTAGGGTCAGTTTTTATATCTGGAGTACTTCTCCTGTCCTATTTGGTGTCCTGTCTGAATCTAAGTGTGCGTTCTCTAATTCTCTCCTTCTCTCTTTCTCTCTCTCGGAGGACCTGAGCCCTAGGACCATGCCCCAGGACTACCTGACATGATGACTCCTTGCTGTCCCCAGTCCACCTGGCTGTGCTGCTGCTCCAGTTTCAACTGTTCTGCCTTATTATTCGACCATGCTGGTCATTTATGAACATTTGAACATCTTGGCCATGTTCTGTTATAATGTCCACCCGGCACAGCCAGAAGAGGACTGGCCATCCCACATATGCTCTCTCTAATTCTCTCTTTCTTTCTCTCTCTCGGAGGACCTGAGCCCTAGGACCATGCCCCAGGAATACCTGACATGATGACTCCTTGCTGTCCCCAGTCCACCTGGCTGTGCTGCTGCTCCAGTTTCAACTGTTCTGCCTTATTATTATTCGACCATGTTGGTCATTTATGAACATTTGAACATCTTGACCATGTTTTGTTATAATCTCCACCCGGCACAGCCAGAAGAGGACTGGCCACCCCACATAGCCTGGTTCCTCTCCACCCGGCACAGCCAGAAGAGGACTGGCCACCCCACATAGCCTGGTTCCTCTCTAGGTTTCTTCCTAGGTTTTGGCCTTTCTAGGGAGTTTTTCCTAGCCACCGTGCTTCTACACCTGCATTGCTTGCTGTTTGGGGTTTTAGGCTGGGTTTCTGTACAGCACTTTGAGATATCAGCTGATGTACGAAGGGCTATATAAATAAATTTGATTTGATTTGATTCCTCTCTGCTCTCTCTCTCTCTCCCACACTCTCTGCTCTCTCTCTCTCTCTCTAATGCTCTCTGCCCTCTCTCAGCCTTCTCTCTTCTCTCTGCTCTCTCTCTCTTTTCCCTGCTCTCTGCTCTCTGTGTGCTCTGCTCTCTTCTCTCTCACACACACACTCTGCTCTCTCGCTTCTCTGCTCTCTCTGCTCTCTCTCTCTGCTCTCTTGCTTTCTGCTCTCGTTATCTGCTGTCTCTCTCTATGCTCTCTTCTCTCTGTTCTCTGCTCTCTCTGTTCTCTGCTCTCTCTCTCCCTCTGCTCTCTCTGCTCTCTCTCTCCCTCTGCTGTCTGCTCTCTCTCTTCTCTCTCTTCTCTGCTCTCTCTCTTCTCTCTGCTCTCTCTTCTCTCTGTTCTATGCTCTCTGTTCTCTGCTCTCTCTGCTCTATGCTCTCTCTCTGTTTTCTGCTCTCCCTACCCGCTCTCTCACTCTCTATTGTCTCTGCTCTCTCTGCTCTCTTTGATCTCACTCTCTGATCTCTCTCTTTGCTCCCTCTCTCCCACACACTCTGCTCTCTCTCTCTGCTCTCTCTCCCACATTCTCTGCTCTCTCAATCTTAACAGTGGTGCAGTTTGGACAATCACCACTTGATGGCAGTGTTAAACCAGAAGTGATGAAAACAACATCACTGCAGAGAGAGAGAGAGAGAGAGAGAGTCTAATATACTGATATACAGTAACATTCAGAAAGTATTCAGACCCCTTGACTTTTTCCACATTTTGTCACGTTACAGCCTTATTCTAAAATGGATTAAATGTGTTTTTCCCCTCATCAATCTACACACAATAACCCAGAATTACAAAGCAAAAACTGTTTATTTTATGTGTGAACATTTTAATTAAAAAAAACGTAGATATCACATTTACATAAATATTCAGACCCTTTACTCAGTACTTTGTTGAAGCACATTTGGCAATGATTACAACCTTGAGTCTTCTTGGGTATGACGCTACAAGCTTGGCACACCTGTATTTGGGGAGTTTCTCCCATTCTTCTCTGCAGATCCTCTCAAGCTCTCTCAGGTTGGATGGGGAGCGTTGCTTCGCTGCACAGCTATTTTCACGACTCTCCAGAGATGTTTGATCGGGTTCAAGTCTGGGCTTTGGATTGGCCACTCAAAGGCATTCAGAGACTTGTCCAGAAGCCACTACTGCATCGTCTTGGCTGTGTGCTTAGGGTCGTTGTCCTGTTGGAAGGTGAAACTTTACCCCAGTCTGAGGTCCTGAAAGCTCTGGAGCAGGTTTTCATCAAGGATCTCTCTGTACTTTGCTCTGTTCATCTTACCCGTAATCCCGATTAGTCTCCCAGTCCCTGCAGCTGAAAAACATCCTCACAGCATGATGCTGCCACCACCATACTTCATCGTAGGGATGGTGCCAGGTTATCTCCAGATGTGATGCTTAGCATTCAGTTTGCTTAGCAAACCAGTTAAATCTTGGTTTCAAAAGACCAGAGAATCTTGTTTCTCATGGTCTGAGAGTCCTTTAGGTGCCTTTTGGCAAACTCCAAGCGGACTGTCATGTGCCTTTGACGGAGGACTGGCTTCCATCTGGCCACTCTACCATAAAGGCCTGATTGGTGGAGTGCTGCAGAGATGGTTGTCCTTCTGGAAGGTTCTCCAATCTCCCATCGGGTTCTTGGTCACCTCCCTGGCCAAGGCCCTTCTCCACTAATTGCTCAGTTTCACAGGGCGGCCAGCTTCAGGAAGAGTCTTGGAGGTTCCTAACGACTTCCGTTTCAGAATGATGGAGGCCACTGTGTTCTTGGGGACCTTCAATGCTGCATAATTATTTTGGTACACTTTCCCAGATCTGTGCCTCACTACAATCCTGACTGGGAGCTCTAATACACACACAGTGTCCTGTAGGCCAATGTACTTCCATATACACCCCCCATCTACTACTGCCACTATATATATATATATATATATATATATATATATATAGACCACCTGATAGAACCCAGGTCTCATCTCTCTATCATTACTAGCCACTAATACTGCTACTATATATATACAGTGCCTTGCGAAAGTATTCGGCCCACTTGAACTTTGCGACCTTTTGCCACATTTCAGGCTTCAAACATAAAGATATAAAAGTGTATTTTTTTGTGAAGAATCAACAACAAGTGGGACACAATCATGAAGTGGAACGACATTTATTGGATATTTCAAACTTTTTTAACAAATCAAAAAATGAAAATTGGGCGTGCAAAATTATTCAGCCCCTTCATCACCATTCCATCACCATTCCATTACCATTCCATCACCATTCCATTACCATTCCATCACCATTCCATCACCATTCCATTACCATTCCATTACCATTCCATTACCATTCCATCACCATTCCATTACCATTCCATCACCATTCCATTGCCATTCCATCACCATTCCATTACCATTCCATCACCATTCCATCACCATTCCATCACCATTCCATTACCATTCCATCACCATTCCATCACCATTCCATTACCATTCCATCACCATTCCATCACCATTCCATCACCATTCCATTACCATTCCATCACCATTCCATTACCATTCCATCACCATTCCATCACCATTCCATCACCATTCCATTACCATTCCATCACCATTCCATCACCATTCCATCACCATTCCATCACCATTCCATTGCCATCCACTTCCACAGTTCTTTACTAAAAACATATTTATTTGTTACATTTGACTGTGTAAAACCTAGCAGTACTACTGATTTCACTGAGAGTGGGGCAGATATATATTATTACTGTGTAAAACCTAGCAGTACTACTGATTTCTCTGAGAATGAGACAGATATATATTATTACTGTGTAAAACCTAGCAGTACTACTGATTTCACTGAGAGTGAGACAGATATATATTATTACTGTGTAAAACCTAGCAGTACTACTGATTTCACTGAGAGTGAGGCAGATATATATTATTACTGTGTAAAACCTAGCAGTACTACTGATTTCTCTGAGAGTGAGACAGATATATATTATTACTGTGTAAAACCTAGCAGTACTACTGATTTCTCTGAGAGTGAGACAGATATATATTATTACTGTGTAAAACCTAGCAGTACTACTGATTTCACTGAGAGTGAGGCAGATATATATTATTACTGTGTAAAACCTAGCAGTACTACTGATTTCTCTGAGAGTGAGACAGATATATATTATTACTGTGTAAAACCTAGCAGTACTACTGATTTCACTGAGAGTGAGGCAGATATATATTATTACTGTGTAAAACCTAGCAGTACTACTGATTTCTCTGAGAGTGAGGCAGATATATATTATTACTGTGTAAAACCTAGCAGTACTACTGATTTCTCTGAGAGTGAGGCAGATATATATTATTACTGTGTAAAACCTAGCAGTACTACTGATTTCACTGAGAGTGAGGCAGATATATATTATTACTGTATAAAACCTAGCAGTACTACTGATTTCACTGAGAATGAGACAGATATATATTATTACTGTGTAAAACCTAGCAGTACTACTGATTTCTCTGAGAGTGAGGCAGATATATATTATTACTGTGTAAAACCTAGCAGTACTACTGATTTCTCTGAGAGTGAGGCAGATATATATTATTACTGTGTAAAACCTAGCAGTACTACTGATTTCTCTGAGAGTGAGGCAGATATATATTATTACTGTGTAAAACCTAGCAGTACTACTGATTTCACTGAGAGTGAGGCAGATATATATTATTACTGTGTAAAACCTAGCAGTACTACTGATTTCTCTGAGAGTGAGGCAGATATATATTATTACTGTATAAAACCTAGCAGTACTACTGATTTCTCTGAGAGTGAGGCAGATATCTATTATTACTGTATAAAACCTAGCAGTACTACTGATTTCTCTGAGAGTGAGGCAGATATATATTATTACTGTATAAAACCTAGCAGTACTACTGATTTCACTGAGAATGAGACAGATATATATTATTACTGTGTTAAACCTAGCAGTACTACTGATTTCTCTGAGAGTGAGACAGATATATATTATTACTGTGTAAAACCTAGCAGTACTACTGATTTCTCTGAGAATGAGACAGATATATATTATTACTGTGTAAAACCTAGCAGTACTACTGATTTCACTGAGAGTGAGGCAGATATATATTATTACTGTATAAAACTTAGCAGTACTACTGATTTCTCTGAGAGTGAGGCAGATATATATTATTACTGTGTAAAACCTAGCAGTACTACTGATTTCACTGAGAATGAGACAGATATATATTATTACTGTGTAAAACCTAGCAGTACTACTGATTTCTCTGAGAGTGAGGCAGATATATATTATTACTGTGTAAAACCTAGCAGTACTACTGATTTCACTGAGAATGAGACAGATATATATTATTACTGTGTAAAACCTAGCAGTACTACTGATTTCTCTGAGAGTGAGGCAGATATATATTATTACTGTGTGAAACCTAGCAGTACTACTGATTCCTCTGAGAGTGAGGCAGATATATATTATTACTGTGTAAAACCTAGCAGTACTACTGATTTCACTGAGAGTGAGGCAGATATATATTATTACTATGTAAAACCTAGCAGTACTACTGATTTCCCTGAGAGTGAGATAGATATATATTATTAATGTGTAAAACCTAGCAGTTCTACTGATTTCACTGAGAGTGAGACAGATATATATTATTACTGTGTAAAACCTAGCAGTACTACTGATTTCACTGAGAGTGAGGCAGATATATATTATTACTGTGTAAAACATAGCAGTACTACTGATTTCTCTGAGAGTGAGGCAGATATATATTATTACTGTGTAAAACCTAGCAGTACTACTGATTTCACTGAGAGTGAGGTAGATATATATTATTACTGTGTAAAACCTAGCAGTACTACTGATTTCTCTGAGAGTGAGGCAGATATATATTATTACTGTGTAAAACCTAGCAGTACTACTGATTTCACTGAGAGTGAGGCAGATATATATTATTACTGTATAAAACCTAGCAGTACTACTGATTTCTCTGAGAGTGAGGCAGATATATATTATTACTGTGTAAAACCTAGCAGTTCTAATGATTTCACTGAGAGTGAGGCAGATATATATTATTACTGTGTAAAACCTAGCAGTACTACTGATTTCACTGAGAGTGAGACAGATATATATTATTACTGTGTAAAACCTAGCAGTTCTACTGATTTCTCTGAGAGTGAGGCAGATATATATTATAACTGTGTAAAACTATTACTGTAATTTAATGATGCCAATGTGTTTTCATTAATTGAATAAATCTATTTTATAAGAATTTGTAAGATTCTTGTTTGCATAAAATAGACGGAGACCAGTCTTTTCAATAATAGGTAACAGAATTTATTCACGGAGCGCGCTGCCACTTCACCACGAGCAACAGTTTATATACAAAACATGACGTCATTTCATTGTTTTAACAGAATCCCCTCCTCTCGACAGGGACAAAGTGAGGTGAAAAGTTCATTCTAACTTACTAACACACTCCCAGGTAACTTTTGACCCCTCAACATTATCGATCACCACTGAGCTGACAGTTCTAATTAACAGAAAACTTAGGAATGAACTCACTGTCTTATCTAAAAACCCCAGAGCTCAGTTCCATAGGTTCAACCATAGGTTAACTACCTTATGTGTTTACACAGTCCACAACCCATTAGTTTCTTCCTAGTTGGAATGGTGTTCATTACCTTTAATTACTCCTTGTCCGTGTCTCACAATCCCACCTTATGAACTCATATTTTTAATCAGATAAAATAAAACAGAGTATAAGTTTACTTAGTTACAGTTCTATTTTAAATGGGTATATTGTTTATTCATTTATTCATAATAATTCTAACAATCCATCCTAAAAATGAATAAACAATTCATTCCATCATTAAATAGGTGCTGGGGGACAGGACGGTGATCTTGTACAAATAGGATATTAACTAGGCGTGGGGAGACAGGAAGGGAATTCTATGCGGACAAGATAACTTGAATGGTCAATTGAATTGTGGGAGTATTGACCATCGTTCTGATTCAACAAATAGTACTGAAATAAAGTCCAAATGAGGAGGAGAGGGAAACCAAAATCTAGAGGAATGGGATAAAAGCCAAATCTATAGACAAGAGGTTCTAGGCGAGAAAATAGTGGCGTGAGATTAACAATATTATTGTCTTTAAAAGTCCTCTGACACAACCGGCAAATAAGATGTTAACTAGGGATTTACGACCCCTGGGCTTATAGTTGTATAGGTAAGACCTAATATCCGATTCAACAGTCAAAGCTATTGACAATGTTTCCACAAAGGAGAAAATGAAGGAGAGAATACACACCATCAAAAAAAACTAGCTTGATAGATCCGGGTGCCTTGGAGGCCAGAGGGGTTATTAATCAATGATTAAACAAATAAATAGGGTTAGTGGAGAAAAGACAGATAAACAACGGGCAGAGGGGCTAAATACAGCTAGGATATGGTTAGCCGAGGCGAGGAAGGGAGCTGAGACCAAAGGAAAAGGAAGGGAGGCGTCCAAAATCTGACTCGGACAAAGACCCTGAATAGAAGCTGATACTACTAAAATAGTCAGGAAGGGTTTAACCTGATGACGGGTGAGGGTTCCCTTTTGAGAACGACCCCTCCCACGTTCAGCTGGAACGCAAAAATATTCTTAGAAATATTTAACCTCCACACATTAACAAGTCCAATAGCTCAAATGAAAGATAAACACCTTGTTCATCTACCCAGCATGTCAGATTTTTTAAATGTTTTACGGCGAAAACACACCACATATTTATATTAGACCACCACCGAAACCAAGACAAGAGGCAGCCATTTTGTCCCAGAAAATATAAAATTATAAAAGCAGGATTAAAAAATAATTCATTCACTAACCTTTTGAAAATCTTCATCAGATGACAGTAATAGGACATGTTACACAGTACATATTTTTTTTTTAAGCTGACACACACCCAGAAACATTATGTTGTTGTGGTCTGGGACAATAAATAACATTAAGCTGTTACACACCAAGAATACATTATGTTGTTGTGGTCTGACACAATAAATAACATTAAGCTGACACACACCCAGAAACATTATGTTGTTGTGGTCTGGGACAATAAATAACATTAAGCTGTTACACACCAAGAATACATTATGTTGTTGTGGTCTGGGACAATAAATAACATTAAGCTGGCACACACCCAGAAACATTATGTTGTTGTGGTCTGGGACAATAAATAACATTAAGCTGTTACACACCAAGAATACATTATGTTGTTGTGGTCTGACACAATAAATAACATTAAGCTGTTACACACCCAGAAACATTATGTTGTTGTGGTCTGGGACAATAAATAACATTAAGCTGTTACACACCAAGAATACATTATGTTGTTGTGGTCTGGGACAATAAATAACATTAAGCTGACACACACCCAGAAACATTATGTTGTTGTGGTATGGGACAATACATAACATTAAGCTGTTACACACACCAAGAAAAAATAATTTGTGTGGAGGTGCTGACTAACGATGAATAAACTATAAACTATCAAAATAAATAGAGTTCCACACTCCATATATAAACTCCATGTATAAACTCCATATATAAACTCCATATATAAACTCCATATATCAACTCCATATATAAACTCCATATATCAACTCCATATATAAACTCCATATATAAACTCCATGTATAAACTCCATATATAAACTCCATGTGTAAACTCCATATATAAACTCCATGTATAAACTCCATGTATAAACTCCATGTATAAACTCCATATATAAACTCCATATATAAACTCCATATATAAACTCCATGTATAAACTCCATATATAAACTCCATATATAAACTCCATATATAAACTCCATGTATAAACTCCATGTATAAACTCCATATATAAACTCCATATATAAACTCCATTTATAAACTCCATGTATAAACTCCATATATAAACTCCATATATAAACTCCATATATAAACTCCATATATAAACTCCATATATAAACTCCATATATAAACTCCATATATAATATATAAACTCCATATATAAACTCCATGTATAAACTCCATATATAAACTCCATATATAAACTCCATATATAAACTCCATATATAAACTCCATATATAATATATAAACTCCATATATAAACTCCATGTATCAACTCCATATATAAACTCCATATATAAACTCCATATATAAACTCCATATATAATATATAAACTCCATATATAAACTCCATGTATCAACTCCATATATAAACTCCATATATAAACTCCATATATAAACTCCATATATAATATATAAACTCCATATATAAACTCCATGTATAAACTTCATATATAAACTCCATATATAAACTCCATATATAAACTCCATATATAATATATAAACTCCATATATAAACTCCATATATAAACTCCATATATAAACTCGATATATAAACTCCATATATAAACTCCATGTATCAACTCCATATATAAATTCCATGTATAAACTCCATATATAAACTCCATATATAAACTCCATATATAATATATAAACTCCATATATTAACTCCATATATAAACTCCATATATAATATATAAACTCCATATATAAACTCCATGTATAAACTCCATATATAAACTCCATATATAATATATAAACTCCATATATAAACTCCATATATAAACTCCATGTATAAACTCCATGTATAAACTCCACATATAAACTCCATATATAAACTCCGTATATAAACTCCATATAAACTCCCAGTAATTTATTGGGTTTTTACCAACGTTTCAGCATCACTGTGTCTTCTTCAGGGTGATGTCATGAATACTTGAACCAGGTTATGTAGACAAACAGTGCAATTAGTGCAACCAATGACAATAGTGAGGGGTGTGTCATAATTACTAAACCAATGACAATAGAGAGGGGTGTGTCATAATTACTAAACCAATGACAATAGAGAGGGGTGTGTCATAATTACTAAACCAATGACAATAGAGAGGGGTGTGTCATAATTACTAAACCAATGACAATAGTGAGGGGTGTGTCATTATTATTAAGTTAATTAAAATTAATTAGTGAAACTGTTAAAAAACACTAGTTAATGGTGTATTAAATATAGTAGGTTATATTATATATATCCCCCTCTCCTATTGTTACATTCACTAGTTAATGGTGTATTAAATATAGTAGGCTATATTATATATATCCCCCTCTCCTATTGTTACATTCACTAGTTAATGGTGTATTAAATATAGTAGGTTATATTATATATATCCCCCTCTCCTATTGTTACATTCACTAGTTAATGGTGTATTAAATATAGTAGGCTATATTATATATATCCCCCTCTCCTATCAATCAATCAATCAAATTTATTTTATATAGCCCTTCGTACATCAGCTGATATCTCAAAGTGCTGTACAGAAACCCAGCCTAAAACCCCAAACAGCAAGCAATGCAGGTGAAGAAGCACGGTGGCTAGGAAAAACTCCCTAGAAAGGCCAAAACCTAGCAAGAAACCTAGAGAGGAACCAGGCTATGTGGGGTGGCCAGTCCTCTTCTGGCTGTGCCGGGTGGAGATTATAACAGAACATGGCCAAGATGTTCAAATGTTCATAAATGACCAGCATGGTCGAATAATAATAAGGCAGAACAGTTGAAACTGGAGCAGCAGCACAGTCAGGTGGACTGGGGACAGCAAGGAGTCATCATGTCAGGAATTCCTGGGGCATGGTCCTAGGGCTCAGGTCCTCCGAGAGAGAGAAAGAAAGAGAGAATTAGAGAGAGCATATGTGGGATGGCCAGTCCTCTTCTGGCTGTGCCGGGTGGAGATTATAACAGAACATGGACAAGATGTTCAAATGTTCATAAATGACCAGCATGGTCGAATAATAATAAGGCAGAACAGTTGAAACTGGAGCAGCAGCACAGCCAGGTGGACTGGGGACAACAAGGAGTCATCATTTCAGGTAGTCCTGGGGCATGGTCCTAGGGCTCAGGTCCTCCTCCGAGAGAGAAAGAGAGAATTAGAGAACGCATACTTATAAGTCATTGCCACAGTGCTGCTGCTTGGAGCTAGGGTTGGGTTGGGTTAGGGATGGGATAGGGTTAGGGTTAGGGTAGGGTAGGGTAGGGTTGGGGTGGGGTTGGGGTTTGGTTGGGTTAGGGTTGGGTTAGGTTGGGTTAGGGATCGGGTTGGGTTAGGGTTAGGTTAGGGTTAGGGTTAGGGTTGGGTTGGGTTGGGTTAGGGTTGGGGTGGGGTTGGGGTTTGGTTGGGTTAGGGTTGGTTTAAGGTTGGGTTAGCGTTGGGTTGGCTTAGGGTTTAGTTAGCGTTGGTTTAGGGTTGGGTTGGGTTAGCGTTGGTTTAGGGTTGGGTTAGGGTAAGTGTTGGGTTAGGGTTTGGTTGGGTTAGGGTTGGTTTAGGGTCGGGTTAGGGTAAGTGTTGGGTTAGGGTTGGGTTAGAGTTGGTTTAGGGTTGGGTTAGGGTAAGTGTTGGGTTAGGGTTGGGTTAGGGTAAGTGTTGGGTTAGGGTAAGTGTTGGGTTAGGGTTTGGTTGGGTTAGGGTTGGTTTAGGGTCGGGTTAGGGTAAGTGTTGGGTTAGGGTTGGGTTAGAGTTGGTTTAGGGTTGGGTTAGGGTAAGTGTTGGGTTAGGGTAAGTGTTGGGTTAGGGTTGGGTTAGAGTTGGTTTAGGGTTGGGTTAGGGTAAGTGTTGGGTTAGGGTAAGTGTTGGGTTAGGGTTGGGTTAGAGTTGGTTTAGGGTTGGGTTAGGGTAAGTGTTGGGTTAGGGTTTGGTTGGGTTAGGGTTGGTTTAGGGTCGGGTTAGGGTAAGTGTTGGGTTAGGGTTGGGTTAGAGTTGGTTTAGGGTTGGGTTAGTGTAAGTGTTGGGTTAGGGTTGGGTTAGGGTAAGTGTTGGGTTAGGGTTGGTTTAGGGTTAGGGTTAGGTTTTGAATTTGAGTAGGGTTAAAAAGAGACTGATTTGTCTTGTGATGCACAGGTCTATTGTTGTGTTCCCCTCCAATCTGAATACATTATATTGTTAAAATACACTAGACTGACTCCTAAAAACCTTAACAAACGTAAGTAGGTTCATATTGCTTCTAAAAATGATAGTCTGAGTGGTTATCTAGGACCATGAAGGGACTAAGATGTTAAAATATACAAGGGGTCAAGGGATAGATGCTTTATTAGTACATAAACCAACACAGTTAAAAGCCCATATATCTATAAAAGTGCTATAAGATCAAGTGCTGAGTTGTTAAAACAAATTCAAACACATAAAAACAAAAGGAATAAAACTATTATAAATAAGAATCTGTTAAATATAATAAAAGCCACACAAACTTCATTTATTGTGTTTTTTGTTTTATGGTGCATCCTTCTTCCAACTCCTTGAGAACCCTGTAACCAAGTGCTATGTCCTTCAATTGATCCTATCTTACCAGTTAAAAACGCTCATTCAGACCGCTAGGTGTAATTGATCCTATCGTACCAGTTAAAACACTCATTCAGACCGCTAGGTGTAATTGATCCTATCTTACCAGTTAAAAACGCTCATTCAGACCGCTAGGTGTAATTGATCCTATCTTACCAGTTAAAAACGCTCATTCAGACCGCTAGGTGTAATTGATCCTATCTTACCAGTTAAAAACGCTCATTCAGACCGCTAGGTGTAATTGATCCTATCTTACCAGTTAAAAACGCTCATTCAGACCGCTAGGTGTAATTGATCCTATCTTACCAGTTAAAAACACTCATTCAGGCCGCTAGGTGTAATTGATCCTATCTTACCAGTTAAAAACGCTCATTCAGACCGCTAGGTGTAATTGATCTTATCTTACCAGTTAAAAACACTCATTCAGGCCGCTAGGTGTAATTGATCCTATCTTACCAGTTAAAAACACTCATTCAGACTGCTAGGTGTCATTGATCCTATCGTACCAGTTAAAAACGCTCATTCAGACCGCTAGGTGTAATTGATCCTATCGTACCAGTTAAAAACGGTCATTCAGACTGCTAGGTGTCATTGATCCTATCTTACCAGTTAAAAACGCTCATTCAGACCGCTAGGTGTAATTGTTTGTAGGTCTCTTATCCACCTACGTTCCACTGCTTTTCACCGCCCACTGGTCCACCCAGAACACGACTGTAATCCTGATATATTGAGGTAAGTGATCCTGGAAATGAGTCACTAGTTCTGTGTGTAAATGGGCCCGTTTCCCCAATGTAGTGTTTTTTGCAAAATGTGCTAGTGATTATATATATGACATTTGGAGTGTAGAGTGAAATGGAGTCTAAAACTGGAGTGGAGGTCTTGCTGTATGAGTTTGAAATGAATTTTCTTGGTCTGAAGTGAGCCGTGTAGGGTGTGGGTGGTTGTGGGGACTTGGTACTGTATTTAGCTTATGTGAGAATGTAGTAACTAGGGGGATGAGGATTGTCTGCTGCTCGGAAGGGGAATGAGAGGAGGAAAGAAGATTGTGGTTCCGAGGGGGGTCAATTTCCAAATCTGTTGTTCTAGGAGGGGTAAGGTTAGGGGTAGGGTTATGATTAGGATTAGGGGTGGGGTTAGTGTTAGTGGTGGGGTTAGGGTTAGCGATGGGGTTAAGGGTGGGGTTATGGTTAGGGTTAGAGTTAGGATTAGGGTTAGCGGTGGGGTTAGGGGTGGGGTTAAGGTTAGGGTTAGAGTTAGGCTTAGTGGTGGGGTTAGGGTTAGCGGTGGGGTTAGGGGTGGGGTTATTGTTAGGGTTAGAGTTAGGGTTAGTGGTGGCGTTAGGGTTAGTGGTGGGGTTAGTGGTGGCGTTAGGGTTAGTGGTGGGGTTAGGGGTGGGGTTAAGGTTAGGGTTAGTGGTGGGGTTAGGGTTAGCGGTGGGGTTAGGGGTGGGGTTATGGTTAGGGTTAGGCTTAGTGGTGGGGTTAGGGTTAGCGGTGGGGTTAGGGGTGGGGTTATTGTTAGGGTTAGAGTTAGGGTTAGTGGTGGCGTTAGGGTTAGTGGTGGGGTTAGTGGTGGCGTTAGGGTTAGTGGTGGGGTTAGGGGTGGGGTTAAGGTTAGGGTTAGTGGTGGGGTTAGGGTTAGCGGTGGGGTTAGGGGTGGGGTTATGGTTAGGGTTAGGCTTAGTGGTGGGGTTAGGGTTAGCGGTGGGGTTAGGGTTAAGGTTAGGGTTAGGGTTAGCGGTGGGGTTAGGGGTGTGGTTAAGGTTATGGTTATGGTTAGGGTTAGGGTTCGGGTTAGCGGTGGGGTTAGGGTTAGGGGTCGGGTTAGGGTTAAGGTTAGGGTTAAGGTTAGGGTTAGGGTTAGGGTTAGGGGTTAGGGTTAGGGGTTAGGGTTAGGGTTAGGGTTAAGGTTAGGGTTGTGGTCAGGGTTGAAATCAGGGGAATGGGAGGATTTGGAAATGTCTCCGGAACCTCTATAATGGAGGTTGGGGTCCAAAAGAGTGATTGACAGACTTGTGTTATGTGAGTGTGTAGGTTGAATGGGAGAGAGGGCCCCCAAGGTGCTGTTTTTTATGGTTCTGAGATATCGTTTAGAGTGACCTCTCTGTCTGAGTGCATGAAATTATGTTTGAATTGCTTTTCCCAGGTCCTGTTTGCAGGAGGAAATCCTATGAAACCGTTTAACTATGCCTCTAAATGTATATTTGGGGTATATATATATATATATATATATATATAGTTATTGATTTTATGTTGCCTCTGTCAGGTTGATGTTAAGGGAATTTTTATCAATAATGACAAATTATTTCAATCAGGACTGACTAATCAGAATACTATTTTGTTACTGTATATGTCTGAATTTTCTTTTAACCCTAGAACTGAATATAATGTGTGTAAATATAATCAAGAATTTGAACAATGACTGTCTGTTCCTTGGTAGAAATGACTGAACTTATAGCTAGACTGGCTAGAATGCTTATCTACACAGGCAGACCTTGGCTCGGATCATAAATGATCTAAGTCTTGAGAACCATACAGCCATTGTACTGGAGCGGAGATGAGACGGGGTAGTACGAAAACTAATGACGTAATTTTCAGTTTATAATCTGTGGTAAACTGTATCATGTTCAGTACTCTCGAGAATAAACGCTGCTGATAGATTTTGAGACTTGTCTCTGTCCATTTCATGCAAATAAGAGTCTTACAAATTCTTAGGAATTGACAGAGTGTTTAATTTTAATTGGGTATTAAAACATATAGGAATTTAATTCCTGTAACAATTGGTCCTTCGAGCCGGATCTAAAATACCCCTCTCTGCCATCTGAAGGTCGTACGTCAAAAATCGTGCAAGAGCGGGCCGGGTCCCGTTATTTAAGACCTGGCCTCTGAATTGAGGGAAAAGACCAGGCCGGTGTACACCCCAGACCGACAGGGACGGTGACTAGATCCAAAGAACAATGCTTTTCCCAGTCGGCAGCAAGGTCAGTAGCCTATATTCTCGATTCTGGGGGGAATTATTTGGGATATTTTTGATTGAATGTTCTAAAGGAGTTTGGATTTAATCAATGATAGGTGTTTCTACTTTGTGTTTTAACCAACATCGATAGGAAGGAAGGAAACAGGTCAGAAATGACCTGTGGTAAGGTGCACTACCGTAAATAAAATAGATCTTAATAAATCATGATTTTGCAAGCCGAAGGGTTATTAAGGGTGGGATATAGTAAGTTTTGTTAGATGGGACGGTCGTTCTGTACAAATAGGATAGCCATTAATTCAAAAGACATACCTAAATACAAATTAGGCTTGGTGAGAAGGCAGGGTAATTCTAGGCGAACAGAAAAACTGAACCTATTCAATACTGAAAGAAAGTAATATCCACGGAGGGTGAGGGAAACCTAGTCTAGAGAAGTGAGATAGGAGATATTAACGTTGAAAGTCCCAAGGCACAATAGTTTATAATGAGCTTAGAATTGTATACGGGTGAAATGTAATGTCCGATCAAAAGTCAAATCTATAGACGAAGTTTCCAGAAAGGAGAAATACATATAGAAACCCATACACATTGATTATCATTAAAGAGACACACACATAGTCAGACAGGAGAGTAACTAAAGTAACTGGGTAACGGTAAATACACATAGTCAGACAGGAGAGCAGCTAAAGTAACTGGGTAAATACACACACATAGTCAGACAGGAGAGCAGCTAAAGTAACTGGGTAACGGTAAATACACATAGTCAGACAGGAGAGCAACTAAAGTAACTGGGCAAATACACACACATAGTCAGACAGGAGAGCAGCTAAAGTAACTGGGTAACGGTAAATACACATAGTCAGACAGGAGAGCAACTAAAGTAACTGGGTAAATACACACACATAGTCAGACAGGAGAGCAGCTAAAGTAACTGGGTAACGGTAAATACACATAGTCAGACAGGAGAGCAACTAAAGTAACTGGGTAAATACACACACATAGTCAGACAGGAGAGCAACTAAAGTAACTGGGTAAATACACACACACAGTCAGACAGGAGAGCAGCTAAAGTAACTGGGTAATGATAAATACACACACATAGTCAGACAGGAGAGCAACTAAAGTAACTGGGTAAATACACACACATAGTCAGACAGGAGAGCAACTAAAGTAACTGGGTAAATACACACACATAGTCAGACAGGAGAGCAACTAAAGTAACTGGGTAACAGTAAATACACACACATAGTCAGACAGGAGAGCAGCTAAAGTAACTGGGTAATGATAAATACATACACATAATCAGACAGGAGAGTAACTAAAGTAACTGGGTAACAGTAAATACACATAGTCAGACAGGAGAGCAACTAAAGTAACTGGGTAAATACACACACATAGTCAGATAGGAGAGCAGCTAAAGTAACTGGGTAAATACACATAGTCAGACAGGAGAGCAGCTAAATTAACTCGTTAACAGTAAATACACACACATAGTCAGACAGGAGAGCAGCTAAAGTAACTGGGTAAATACACACACATAGTCAGACAGGAGAGCAACTAAAGTAACTGGGTAAATACACATAGTCAGACAGGAGAGAAACTAAAGTAACTGGGTAAATACACAGACATAGTCAGACAGGAGAGCAGCTAAAGTAACTGGGTAAATACACATAGTCAGACAGGAGAGCAGCTAAAGTAACTGGGTAAATACACACACATAGTCAGACAGGAGAGCAACTAAAGTAACTGGGTAACGGTAATTAGCACACACATCATAGAAATACACACACATAGAAGGTAAAAAATAATAATAATAATTAAAGGAGCCATGGGAGAATACGTTTACATTTTTATTAAATACCTGGGATTAAATTACTGATTTCTTACACTGAGAAATGTACGACATTTGTGACAGAGGGAAAAAGTAATAATGTTATCAGGTTAATTGTATCCAAGGGTAGCATGTTCATTTCAGTATGCATATACATTGAAGTTGTTTAAAACTTAAACTTAACTTAACTTTAAAACTCCCCCTACCATCTCTACATAGATATAATATGATGTCTTTGTGAGTTGTAAGTCCTCCTACCATCTCTACATAGATATAATATGATGTCTTTATGAGTTGTAAGTCCTCCTACCATCTCTACATAGATATAATATGATGTCTTTATGAGTTGTAAGTCCTCCTACCATCTCAACATAGACATAATATGATGTCTTGTAAGTCCTCCTACCATCTCTACATAGATATAATATAATGTCTTTATGAGTTGTAAGTCCTCCTACCATCTCTACATAGATATAATATGATGTCTTTATGAGTTGTAAGTCCCCCTACCATCTCTACATAGATATAATATGATGTCTTGTAAGTCCTCCTACCATCTCTACATATATATAATATGATGTCTTTATGAGTTGAAAGTCCTCCTACCATCTCTACATAGATATAGTATGATGTCTTTATGAGTTGTAAGTCCTCCTACCATCTCAACATAGACATAATATGATGTCTTGTAAGTCCTCCTACCATCTCTACATAGATATAATATAATGTCTTTATGAGTTGTAAGTCCTCCTACCATCTCTACATAGATATAATATGATGTCTTGTAAGTCCTCCTACCATCTCTACATAGATATAATATAATGTCTTTATGAGTTGTAAGTCCTCCTACCATCTCTACATAGATATAATATGATGTCTTTATGAGTTGTAAGTCCTACCATCTCTACATAGATATAATATGATGTCTTTATGAGTTGTAAGTCCCTCTGCCATCTCTACATAGATATAATATGATGTCTTTATGAGTTGTAAGTCCCCCTACCATCTCTACATAGATATAATATGATGTCTTTATGAGTTGTAAGTCCTCCTACCATCTCTACATAGATATAATATGATGTCTTGTAAGTCCCCCTACCATCTCTACATAGATATAATATGATGTCTTGTAAGTCCTCCTACCATCTCTACATAGATATAATATGATGTCTTTATGAGTTGTAAGTCCCCCTACCATCTCTACATAGATATAATATGATGTCTTTATGAGTTGTAAGTCCTCCTACCATCTCTACATAGATATAATATGATGTCTTGTAAGTCCTCCTACCATCTCTACATAGATATAATATGATGTCTTGTAAGTCCTCCTACCATCTCTACATAGATATAATATGATGTCTTTGTGAGTTGTAAGTCCTCCTACCAACTCTACATATATATAATATGATGTCTTTATGAGTTGTAAGTCCTCCTACCATCTCTACATAGATATAATATGATGTCTTGTAAGTCCTCCTACCATCTCTACATATATATAATTTGATGTCTTTATGAGTTGTAAGTCCTCCTACCATCTCTACATAGATATAGTATGATGTCTTTATGAGTTGTAAGTCCTCCTACCATCTCAACATAGACATAATATGATGTCTTGTAAGTCCTCCTACCATCTCTACATAGATATAATATAATGTCTTTATGAGTTGTAAGTCCTCCTACCATCTCTACATAGATATAATATGATGTCTTTATGAGTTGTAAGTCCTACCATCTCTACATAGATATAATATGATGTCTTTATGAGTTGTAAGTCCTACCATCTCTACATAGATATAATATGATGTCTTTATGAGTTGTAAGTCCCCCTACCGTCTCTACATAGATATAATATGATGTCTTGTAAGTCCCCCTACCATCTCTACATAGATATAATATGATGTCTTTATGAGTTGTAAGTCCTCCTACCATCTCTACATAGATATAATATGATGTCTTTATGAGTTGTAAGTCCTCCTACCATCTCTACATAGATATAATATGATGTCTTTATGAGTTGTAAGTCCTCCTACCATCTCTACATAGATACAATATGATGTCTTTATGAGTTGTAAGTCCTCCTACCATCTCAACATATATATAATATGATGTCTTTATGAGTTGTAAGTCCTCCTACCATCTCAACATAGATATAATATGATGTCTTGTAAGTCCTCCTACCATCTCTACATAGATATAATATGATGTCATTATGAGTTGTAAGTCCTCCTACTATCTCTACATAGATATAATATAATGTCTTTATGAGTTGTAAGTCCTCCTACCATCTCTACATAGATATAATATGATGTCTTTGTGAGTTGTAAGTCCTCCTACCATCGCTACATAGATATAATATGATGTCTTGTAAGTCCTCCTACCATCTCTACATAGATATAATATGATGTCATTATGAGTTGTAAGTCCTCCTACCATCTCTACATAGATATAATATAATGTCTTTATGAGTTGTAAGTCCTCCTACCATCTCTACATAGATATAATATGATGTCTTTGTGAGTTGTAAGTCCTCCTACCATCTCTACATAGATATAATATGATGTCTTTATGAGTTGTAAGTCCCTCTGCCATCTCTACATAGATATAATATGATGTCTTTATGAGTTGTAAGTCCCCCTACCATCTCTACATCGATATAATATGATGTCTTTATGAGTTGTAAGTCCCCCTACCATCTCTACATAGATATAATATGATGTCTTTATGAGTTGTAAGTCCTCCTACCATCTCTACATAGATATAATATGTCTTTATGAGTTGTAAGTCCTCCTACCATCTCTACATATATATATAATATGATGTCTTGTAAGTCCTCCTACCATCTCTACATAGATATAATATGATGTCGTTATGAGTTGTAAGTCCTCCTACCATCTCTACATAGATATAATATAATGTCTTTATGAGTTGTAAGTCCTCCTACCATCTCTACATAAATATAATATGATGTCTTTGTGAGTTGTAAGTCCTACCATCTCTACATAGATATAATATGATGTCTTTATGAGTTGTAAGTCCCTCTACAATCTCTACATAGATATAATATGATGTCTTTATGAGTTGTAAGTCCCCCTACCATCTCTACATAGATATAATATGATGTCTTTATGAGTTGTAAGTCCTCCTACCATCTCTACATAGATATAATATGTCTTTATGAGTTGTAAGTCCCCCTACCATCTCTACATAGATATAATATGATGTCTTTATGAGTTGTAAGTCCTCCTACCATCTCAACATAGATATAATATGATGTCTTTATGAGTTGTAAGTCCCCCTACCATCTCTACATAGATATAATATGTCTTTATGAGTTGTAAGTCCCCCTACCATCTCTACATAGATATAATATGATGTCTTGTAAGTCCTCCTACCATCTCTACATAGATATAATATGATGTCTTTATGAGTTGTAAGTCCTCCTACCATCTCTACATAGATATAATATGATGTCTTTATGAGTTGTAAGTCCCCCTACCATCTCTACATAGATATAATATGATGTCTTTATGAGTTGTAAGTCCCTCTACAATCTCTACATAGATATAATATGATGTCTTTATGAGTTGTAAGTCCCCCTACCATCTCTACATAGATATAATATGATGTCTTTATGAGTTGTAAGTCCTCCTACCATCTCTACATAGATATAATATGTCTTTATGAGTTGTAAGTCCTCCTACCATCTCTACATATATATAATATGATGTCTTTATGAGTTGTAAGTCCTCCTACCATCTCAACATAGATATAATATGATGTCTTTATGAGTTGTAAGTCCTCCTACCATCTCAACATAGATATAATATGATGTCTTGTAAGTCCTCCTACCATCTCTACATAGATATAATATGATGTCGTTATGAGTTGTAAGTCCTCCTACCATCTCTACATAGATATAATATAATGTCTTTATGAGTTGTAAGTCCTCCTACCATCTCTACATAAATATAATATGATGTCTTTGTGAGTTGTAAGTCCTACCATCTCTACATAGATATAATATGATGTCTTTATGAGTTGTAAGTCCCTCTACAATCTCTACATAGATATAATATGATGTCTTTATGAGTTGTAAGTCCCCCTACCATCTCTACATAGATATAATATGATGTCTTTATGAGTTGTAAGTCCTCCTACCATCTCTACATAGATATAATATGTCTTTATGAGTTGTAAGTCCCCCTACCATCTCTACATAGATATAATATGATGTCTTTATGAGTTGTAAGTCCTCCTACCATCTCAACATAGATATAATATGATGTCTTTATGAGTTGTAAGTCCCCCTACCATCTCTACATAGATATAATATGTCTTTATGAGTTGTAAGTCCCCCTACCATCTCTACATAGATATAATATGATGTCTTGTAAGTCCTCCTACCATCTCTACATAGATATAATATGATGTCTTTATGAGTTGTAAGTCCTCCTACCATCTCAACATAGATATAATATGATGTCTTTATGAGTTGTAAGTCCCCCTACCATCTCTACATAGATATAATATGTCTTTATGAGTTGTAAGTCCTCCTACCATCTCAACATAGACATAATATGATGTCTTGTAAGTCCTCCTACCATCTCTACATAGATATAATATAATGTCTTTATGAGTTGTAAGTCCTCCTACCATCTCTACATAGATATAATATGATGTCTTTATGAGTTGTAAGTCCTACCATCTCTACATAGATATAATATGATGTCTTTATGAGTTGTAAGTCCTACCATCTCTACATAGATATAATATGATGTCTTTATGAGTTGTAAGTCCCCCTACCGTCTCTACATAGATATAATATGATGTCTTGTAAGTCCCCCTACCATCTCTACATAGATATAATATGATGTCTTTATGAGTTGTAAGTCCAACTACCATCTCTACATAGATATAATATGATGTCTTTATGAGTTGTAAGTCCTCCTACCATCTCTACATAGATATAATATGATGTCTTTATGAGTTGTAAGTCCTCCTACCATCTCTACATAGATACAATATGATGTCTTTATGAGTTGTAAGTCCTCCTACCATCTCAACATATATATAATATGATGTCTTTATGAGTTGTAAGTCCTCCTACCATCTCAACATAGATATAATATGATGTCTTGTAAGTCCTCCTACCATCTCTACATAGATATAATATGATGTCATTATGAGTTGTAAGTCCTCCTACTATCTCTACATAGATATAATATAATGTCTTTATGAGTTGTAAGTCCTCCTACCATCTCTACATAGATATAATATGATGTCTTTGTGAGTTGTAAGTCCTCCTACCATCGCTACATAGATATAATATGATGTCTTGTAAGTGCTCCTACCATCTCTACATAGATATAATATGATGTCATTATGAGTTGTAAGTCCTCCTACCATCTCTACATAGATATAATATAATGTCTTTATGAGTTGTAAGTCCTCCTACCATCTCTACATAGATATAATATGATGTCTTTGTGAGTTGTAAGTCCTCCTACCATCTCTACATAGATATAATATGATGTCTTTATGAGTTGTAAGTCCCTCTGCCATCTCTACATAGATATAATATGATGTCTTTATGAGTTGTAAGTCCCCCTACCATCTCTACATCGATATAATATGATGTCTTTATGAGTTGTAAGTCCCCCTACCATCTCTACATAGATATAATATGATGTCTTTATGAGTTGTAAGTCCTCCTACCATCTCTACATAGATATAATATGTCTTTATGAGTTGTAAGTCCTCCTACCATCTCTACATATATATATAATATGATGTCTTGTAAGTCCTCCTACCATCTCTACATAGATATAATATGATGTATTTATGAGTTGTAAGTCCTCCTACCATCTCTACATAGATATAATATGATGTCTTTATGAGTTGTAAGTCCTCCTACCATCTCTACATATATATAATATGATGTCTTTATGAGTTGTAAGTCCTCCTACCATCTCAACATAGATATAATATGATGTCTTTATGAGTTGTAAGTCCTCCTACCATCTCAACATAGATATAATATGATGTCTTGTAAGTCCTCCTACCATCTCTACATAGATATAATATGATGTCGTTATGAGTTGTAAGTCCTCCTACCATCTCTACATAGATATAATATAATGTCTTTATGAGTTGTAAGTCCTCCTACCATCTCTACATAAATATAATATGATGTCTTTGTGAGTTGTAAGTCCTACCATCTCTACATAGATATAATATGATGTCTTTATGAGTTGTAAGTCCCTCTACAATCTCTACATAGATATAATATGATGTCTTTATGAGTTGTAAGTCCCCCTACCATCTCTACATAGATATAATATGATGTCTTTATGAGTTGTAAGTCCTCCTACCATCTCTACATAGATATAATATGTCTTTATGAGTTGTAAGTCCCCCTACCATCTCTACATAGATATAATATGATGTCTTTATGAGTTGTAAGTCCTCCTACCATCTCAACATAGATATAATATGATGTCTTTATGAGTTGTAAGTCCCCCTACCATCTCTACATAGATATAATATGTCTTTATGAGTTGTAAGTCCCCCTACCATCTCTACATAGATATAATATGATGTCTTGTAAGTCCTCCTACCATCTCTACATAGATATAATATGATGTCTTTATGAGTTGTAAGTCCTCCTACCATCTCTACATAGATATAATATGATGTCTTTA
Source organism: Oncorhynchus clarkii lewisi (assembly GCF_045791955.1). Classification (NCBI taxonomy): domain Eukaryota; kingdom Metazoa; phylum Chordata; class Actinopteri; order Salmoniformes; family Salmonidae; genus Oncorhynchus; species Oncorhynchus clarkii. Next base: position 102,017,550 of record NC_092158.1, on the reverse strand, counting down.
TGAGTTGTAAGTCCCCCTACCATCTCTACATAGATATAATATGATGTCTTTATGAGTTGTAAGTCCCTCTACAATCTCTACATAGATATAATATGATGTCTTTATGAGTTGTAAGTCCCCCTACCATCTCTACATAGATATAATATGATGTCTTTATGAGTTGTAAGTCCTCCTACCATCTCTACATAGATATAATATGTCTTTATGAGTTGTAAGTCCCCCTACCATCTCTACATAGATATAATATGATGTCTTTATGAGTTGTAAGTCCTCCTACCATCTCAACATAGATATAATATGATGTCTTTGTGAGTTGTAAGTCCTACCATCTCTACATAGATATAATATGATGTCTTTATGAGTTGTAAGTCCTCCTACCATCTCTACATAGATATAATATGATGTCTTGTAAGTCCTACCATCTCTACATAGATATAATATTTCTTTATGAGTTGTAAGTCCTCCTACCATCTCTACATAGATATAATATGATGTCTTGTAAGTCCTCCTACCATCTCTACATAGATATAATATGATGTCTTTATGAGTTGTAAGTCCTCCTACCATCTCTACATAGATATAATATGATGTCTTTATGAGTTGTAAGTCCCCCTACCATCTCTACATAGATATAATATGATGTCTTTATGAGTTGTAAGTCCCCCTACCATCTCTACATAGATATAATATGATGTCTTGTAAGTCCTCCTACCATCTCTACATAGATATAATATGATGTCTTTATGAGTGTAAGTCCCTCTGCCATCTCTACATAGATATAATATGATGTCTTTATGAGTTGTAAGTCCCCCTACCATCTCTACATCGATATAATATGATGTCTTGTAAGTCCTCCTACCATCTCTACATAGATATAATATGATGTCTTTATGAGTTGTAAGTCCTCCTACCATCTCTACATAGATATAATATGATGTCTTTATGAGTTGTAAGTCCCCCTACCATCTCTACATAGATATAATATGATGTCTTTATGAGTTGTAAGTCCCTCTACAATCTCTACATAGATATAATATGATGTCTTTATGAGTTGTAAGTCCCCCTACCATCTCTACATAGATATAATATGATGTCTTTATGAGTTGTAAGTCCTCCTACCATCTCTACATAGATATAATATGTCTTTATGAGTTGTAAGTCCCCCTACCATCTCTACATAGATATAATATGATGTCTTTATGAGTTGTAAGTCCTCCTACCATCTCAACATAGATATAATATGATGTCTTTGTGAGTTGTAAGTCCTACCAACTCTACATAGATATAATATGATGTCTTTGTGAGTTGTAAGTCCTACCATCTCTACATAGATATAATATGATGTCTTTATGAGTTGTAAGTCCTCCTACCATCTCTACATAGATATAATATGATGTCTTGTAAGTCCTACCATCTCTACATAGATATAATATTTCTTTATGAGTTGTAAGTCCTCCTACCATCTCTACATAGATATAATATGATGTCTTGTAAGTCCTCCTACCATCTCTACATAGATATAATATGATGTCTTTATGAGTTGTAAGTCCTCCTACCATCTCTACATAGATATAATATGATGTCTTTATGAGTTGTAAGTCCCCCTACCATCTCTACATAGATATAATATGATGTCTTTATGAGTTGTAAGTCCCCCTACCATCTCTACATAGATATAATATGATGTCTTGTAAGTCCTCCTACCATCTCTACATAGATATAATATGATGTCTTTATGAGTGTAAGTCCCTCTGCCATCTCTACATAGATATAATATGATGTCTTTATGAGTTGTAAGTCCCCCTACCATCTCTACATCGATATAATATGATGTCTTTATGAGTTGTAAGTCCCCCTACCATCTCTACATAGATATAATATGATGTCTTTATGAGTTGTAAGTCCTCCTACCATCTCTACATAGATATAATATGTCTTTATGAGTTGTAAGTCCTCCTACCATCTCTACATATATATATAATATGATGTCTTGTAAGTCCTCCTACCATCTCTACATAGATATAATATGATGTCTTTATGAGTTGTAAGTCCCCCTACCATCTCTACATAGATATAATATGATGTCTTTATGAGTTGTAAGTCCTCCTACCATCTCTACATAGATATAATATGATGTCTTTATGAGTTGTAAGTCCTCCTACCATCTCTACATAGATATAATATGATGTCTTTATGAGTTGTAAGTCCTCCTACCATCTCTACATATATATAATATGATGTCTTTATGAGTTGTAAGTCCTCCTACCATCTCAACATAGATATAATATGATGTCTTTATGAGTTGTAAGTCCTCCTACCATCTCAACATAGATATAATATGATGTCTTGTAAGTCCTCCTACCATCTCTACATAGATATAATATGATGTCTTTATGAGTTGTAAGTCCTCCTACCATCTCTACATAGATATAATATGATGTCGTTATGAGTTGTAAGTCCTCCTACCATCTCTACATAAATATAATATGATGTCTTTGTGAGTTGTAAGTCCTACCATCTCTACATAGATATAATATGATGTCTTTATGAGTTGTAAGTCCCTCTACAATCTCTACATAGATATAATATGATGTCTTTATGAGTTGTAAGTCCCCCTACCATCTCTACATAGATATAATATGATGTGTTTATGAGTTGTAAGTCCTCCTACCATCTCTACATAGATATAATATGTCTTTATGAGTTGTAAGTCCTCCTACCATCTCTACATAGATATAATATGATGTCTTTATGAGTTGTAAGTCCCCCTACCATCTCTACATAGACATAATATGATGTCTTGTAAGTCCCCCTACCATCTCTACATAGACATAATATGATGTCTTGTAAGTCCCCCTACCAACTCTACATAGATATAATATGATGTCTTTATGAGTTGTAAGTCCTCCTACCATCTCAACATAGATATAATATGATGTCTTGTAAGTCCCCCTACAAACTCTACATAGATATAATATGATGTCTTTGTGAGTTGTAAGTCCTACCATCTCTACATAGATATAATATTATGTCTTTATGAGTTGTAAGTCCCCCTACCATCTCTACATAGATATAATATGATGTCTTTATGAGTTGTAAGTCCTCCTACCATCTCTACATAGATATAATATGATGTCTTGTAAGTCCTCCTACCATCTCTACATAGATATAATATGATGTCTTGTAAGTCCTCCTACCATCTCTACATAGATATAATATGATGTCTTGTAAGTCCTACCATCTCTACATAGATATAATATGTCTTTATGAGTTGTAAGTCCCCCTACCATCTCTACATAGATATAATATGATGTCTTGTAAGTCCTACCATCTCTACATAGATATAATATGTCTTAATGAGTTGTAAGTCCTCCTACCATCTCTACATATGTATATAATATGATGTCTTTATGAGTTGTAAGTGCCCCTACCATCTCTACATAGATATAATATGATGTCTTTATGAGTTGTAAGTCTTCCTACCATCTCTACATAGATATAATATGATGTCTTTATGAGTTGTAAGTCCTCCTACCATCTCTACATAGATATATAATATGATGTCTTTATGAGTTGTAAGTACCCCTACCATCTCTACATAGATATAATATGATGTCTTGTAAGTCCTCCTACCATCTCTACATAGATATAATATGATGTCGTCATGAGTTGTAAGTCCTCCTACCATCTCTACATAGATATAATATGATGTCTTTATGAGTTGTAAGTCCTCCTACCATCTCAACATAGATATAATATGATGTCTTTATGAGTTGTAAGTCCTCCTACCATCTCTACATAGATATAATATGATGTCTTTATGAGTTGTAAGTCCCCCTAAAATCTCTACATAGATATAATATGATGTCTTTATGAGTTGTAAGTCCTCCTACCATCTCTACATAGATCTAATATGATGTCTTTATGAGTTGCAAGTCCTCCTACCATCTCAACATAGACATAATATGATGTCTTGTAAGTCCTCCTACCATCTCTACATAGATATAATATGATGTCTTTATGAGTTGTAAGTCCCCCTACCATCTCTACATAGATATAATATGATGTCTTGTAAGTCCTCCTACCATCTCTACATAGATATAATATGATGTCTTGTAAGTCCTCCTACCATCTCAACATAGATATAATATGATGTCTTTATGAGTTGTAAGTCCTCCTACCATCTCAACATAGATATAATATGATGTCTTGTAAGTCCTCCTACCATCTCTACATAGATATAATATGATGTCTTTATGAGTTGTAAGTCCTCCTACCATCTCTACATAGATATAATATGATGTCGTTATGAGTTGTAAGTCCTCCTACCATCTCTACATAAATATAATATGATGTCTTTGTGAGTTGTAAGTCCTACCATCTCTACATAGATATAATATGATGTCTTTATGAGTTGTAAGTCCCTCTACAATCTCTACATAGATATAATATGATGTCTTTATGAGTTGTAAGTCCCCCTACCATCTCTACATAGATATAATATGATGTGTTTATGAGTTGTAAGTCCTCCTACCATCTCTACATAGATATAATATGTCTTTATGAGTTGTAAGTCCTCCTACCATCTCTACATAGATATAATATGATGTCTTTATGAGTTGTAAGTCCCCCTACCATCTCTACATAGACATAATATGATGTCTTGTAAGTCCCCCTACCATCTCTACATAGACATAATATGATGTCTTGTAAGTCCCCCTACCAACTCTACATAGATATAATATGATGTCTTTATGAGTTGTAAGTCCTCCTACCATCTCAACATAGATATAATATGATGTCTTGTAAGTCCCCCTACAAACTCTACATAGATATAATATGATGTCTTTGTGAGTTGTAAGTCCTACCATCTCTACATAGATATAATATTATGTCTTTATGAGTTGTAAGTCCCCCTACCATCTCTACATAGATATAATATGATGTCTTTATGAGTTGTAAGTCCTCCTACCATCTCTACATAGATATAATATGATGTCTTGTAAGTCCTCCTACCATCTCTACATAGATATAATATGATGTCTTGTAAGTCCTCCTACCATCTCTACATAGATATAATATGATGTCTTGTAAGTCCTACCATCTCTACATAGATATAATATGTCTTTATGAGTTGTAAGTCCCCCTACCATCTCTACATAGATATAATATGATGTCTTGTAAGTCCTACCATCTCTACATAGATATAATATGTCTTAATGAGTTGTAAGTCCTCCTACCATCTCTACATATGTATATAATATGATGTCTTTATGAGTTGTAAGTGCCCCTACCATCTCTACATAGATATAATATGATGTCTTTATGAGTTGTAAGTCTTCCTACCATCTCTACATAGATATAATATGATGTCTTTATGAGTTGTAAGTCCTCCTACCATCTCTACATAGATATATAATATGATGTCTTTATGAGTTGTAAGTACCCCTACCATCTCTACATAGATATAATATGATGTCTTGTAAGTCCTCCTACCATCTCTACATAGATATAATATGATGTCGTCATGAGTTGTAAGTCCTCCTACCATCTCTACATAGATATAATATGATGTCTTTATGAGTTGTAAGTCCTCCTACCATCTCAACATAGATATAATATGATGTCTTTATGAGTTGTAAGTCCTCCTACCATCTCTACATAGATATAATATGATGTCTTTATGAGTTGTAAGTCCCCCTAAAATCTCTACATAGATATAATATGATGTCTTTATGAGTTGTAAGTCCTCCTACCATCTCTACATAGATCTAATATGATGTCTTTATGAGTTGCAAGTCCTCCTACCATCTCAACATAGACATAATATGATGTATTGTAAGTCCTCCTACCATCTCTACATAGATATAATATAATGTCTTTATGAGTTGTAAGTCCTCCTACCATCTCTACATAGATATAATATGATGTCTTGTAAGTCCTCCTACCATCTCTACATAGATATAATATGATGTCTTGTAAGTCCCCCTACCAACTCTACATAGATATAATATGATGTCTTTATGAGTTGTAAGTCCCTCTACCATCTCTACATAGATATAATATGATGTCTTGTAAGTCCTCCTACCATCTCTACATAGATATGTCTTTAAGTTGTAAGTCCTACCATCTCTACATAGATATAATATGATGTCTTTATGAGTTGTAAGTCCCTCTACCATCTCTACATAGATATAATATGATGTCTTGTAAGTCCTCCTACCATCTCTACATAGATATAATATGATGTCTTGTAAGTCCCCCTACCAACTCTACATAGATATAATATGATGTCTTTATGAGTTGTAAGTCCTCCTACCATCTCTACATAGATATAATATGATGTCTTTATGAGTTGTAAGTCCTCCTACCATCTCAACATAGATATAATATGATGTCTTTATGAGTTGTAAGTCATCCTACCATCTCAACATAGATATCATATGATGTCTTGTAAGTCCTCCTACCATCTCTACATAGATATAATATGATGTCGTTATGAGTTGTAAGTCCTCCTACCATCTCTACATAGATATAATATAATGTCTTTATGAGTTGTAATTCCTCCTACCATCTCTACATAGATATAATATGATGTCTTTATGAGTTGTAAGTCCTACCATCTCTACATAGATATAATATGATGTCTTTATGAGTTGTAAGTCCCTCTACCATCTCTACATAGATATAATATGATGTCTTTATGAGTTGTAAGTCCCCCTACCATCTCTACATAGATATAATATGATGTCTTTATGAGTTGTAAGTCCTCCTACCATCTCTACATAGATATAATATGATGTCTTTATGAGTTGTAAGTCCTCCTACCATCTCTACATAGATATAATATAATGTCTTGTAAGTCCTCCTACCATCTCAACATAGACATAATATGATGTCTTGTAAGTCCTCCTACCATCTCTACATAGATATAATATGATGTCTTTATGAGTTGTAAGTCCTCCTACCTCTCTACATAGATATAATATGATGTCTTTATGAGTTGTAAGTCCTACCATCTCTACATATATATAATATGATGTCTTTATGAGTTGTAAGTCCCTCTACCATCTCTACATAGATATAATATGATGTCTTTATGAGTTGTAAGTCCTCCTACCATCTCTACATAGATATAATATGATGTCTTTATGAGTTGTAAGTCCCCCTACCATCTCTACATAGATATAATATGATGTCTTTATGAGTTGTAAGTCCTCCTACCATCTCAACATAGATATAATATGATGTCTTGTAAGTCCTCCTACCATCTCTACATAGATATAATATAATGTCTTTATGAGTTGTAAGTCCTCCTAACATCTCTACATAGATATAATATGATGTCTTTATGAGTTGTAAGTCCTCCTACCATCTCTACATATATATATATAATATGATGTCTTTATGAGTTGTAAGTGCCCCTACCATCTCTACATAGATATAATATGATGTCTTGTAAGTCCTCCTACCATCTCTACATAGATATAATATGATGTCTTGTAAGTCCTCCTACCATCTCTACATAGATATAATATGATGTCTTGTAAGTCCTCCTACCATCTCTACATAGATATAATATGATGTCTTGTAAGTCTCCCTACCATCTCTACATAGATATAATATGATATCTTTGTGAGTTGTAAGTGCCCCTACCCTCTCTACATAGATATAATATGATGTCTTGTAAGTCCCCCTACCATCTCTACATAGATATAATATGATGTCTTGTAAGTCCTCCTACCATCTCTACATAGATATAATATGATGTCTTTATGAGTTGTAAGTCCCCCTACCATCTCTACATAGATATAATATGATGTCTTGTAAGTCCTCCTACCATCTCTACATAGATATAATATGATGTCTTGTAAGTCCTCCTACCATCTCTACATAGATATAATATGATGTCTTCATGAGTTGTAAGTCCTCCTACCATCTCTACATAGATATAATATGATGTCTTAATGAGTTGTAAGTGCCCCTACAATCTCTACATAGATATAATATGATGTCTTTGTGAGTTGTAAGTCCTCCTACCATCTCTACATGGATATAATATGATGTCTTTATGAGTTGTAAGTCCCCCTACCATCTCTACATAGAAATAATATGTCTTAATGAGTTGTAAGTCCCCCTACCATCTCTACATAGATATAATATGTCTTAATGAGTTGTAAGTCCCCCTACCATCTCTACATAGATATAATATGTCTTAATGAGTTGTAAGTCCCCCTACCATCTCTACATAGATATAATATGATGTCTTGTAAGTCCTCCTAACATCTCTACATAGATATAATATAATGTCTTTATGAGTTGTAAGTCCTCCTACCATCTCTACATAGATATAATATAATGTCTTTATGAGTTGTAAGTCCTCCTACCATCTCAACATAGATATAATATAATGTCTTGTAAGTCCTCCTACCATCTCAACATAGACATAATATGATGTCTTGTAAGTCCTCCTACCATCTCTACATAGATATAATATGATGTCGTTATGAGTTGTAAGTCCTCCTACCATCTCTACATAGATATAATATAATGACTTTATGAGTTGTAAGTCCTCCTACCATCTCTACATAGATATAATATGATGTCGTTATGAGTTGTAAGTCCTCCTACCATCTCTACATAGATATAATATAATGACTTTATGAGTTGTAAGTCCTCCTACCATCTCTACATAGATATAATATGATGTCATTATGAGTTGTAAGTCCCCCTACCATCTCTACATAGATATAATATGATGTCTTTATGAGTTGTAAGTCCTCCTACCATCTCAACATAGATATAATATGATGTCTTGTAAGTCCTCCTACCATCTCTACATAGATATAATGTAATGTCTTTATGAGTTGTAAGTCCTCCTAACATCTCTACATAGATATAATATGATGTCTTTATGAGTTGTAAGTCCTCCTACCATCTCTACATAGATATAATATGTCTTTATGAGTTGTAAGTCCTCCTACCATCTCTACATATATATATATAATATGATGTCTTTATGAGTTGTAAGTGCCCCTACCATCTCTACATAGATATAATATGATGTCTTGTAAGTCCTCCTACCATCTCTACATAGATATAATATGATGTCTTGTAAGTCCTCCTACCATCTCTACATAGATATAATATGATGTCTTTATGAGTTGTAAGTCCCCCTACCATCTCTACATAGATATAATATGATGTCTTTGTGAGTTGTAAGTGCCCCTACCATCTCTACATAGATATAATATGATGTCTTGTAAGTCCCCCTACCATCTCTACATAGATATAATATGATGTCTTGTAAGTCCTCCTACCATCTCTACATAGATATAATATGATGTCTTTATGAGTTGTAAGTCCCCCTACCATCTCTACATAGATATAATATGATGTCTTGTAAGTCCTCCTACCATCTCTACATAGATATAATATGATGTCTTGTAAGTCCTCCTACCATCTCTACATAGATATAATATGATGTCTTCATGAGTTGTAAGTCCTCCTACCATCTCTACATAGATATAATATGATGTCTTAATGAGTTGTAAGTGCCCCTACCATCTCTACATAGATATAATATGATGTCTTTGTGAGTTGTAAGTCCTCCTACCATCTCTACATGGATATAATATGATGTCTTTATGAGTTGTAAGTCCCCCTACCATCTCTACATAGATATAATATGTCTTAATGAGTTGTAAGTCCCCCTACCATCTCTACATAGATATAATATGTCTTAATGAGTTGTAAGTCCCCCTACCATCTCTACATAGATATAATATGTCTTAATGAGTTGTAAGTCCCCCTACCATCTCTACATAGATATAATATGATGTCTTGTAAGTCCTCCTAACATCTCTACATAGATATAATATAATGTCTTTATGAGTTGTAAGTCCTCCTACCATCTCTACAAAGATATAATATAATGTCTTTATGAGTTGTAAGTCCTCCTACCATCTCAACATAGACATAATATGATGTCTTGTAAGTCCTCCTACCATCTCTACATAGATATAATATGATGTCTTTATGAGTTGTAAGTCCCCCTACCATCTCTACATAGATATAATATGATGTCTTTATGAGTTGTAAGTCCTCCTACCATCTCTACATAGATATAATATGATGTCTTTATGAGTTGTAAGTCCCCCTACCATCTCTACATAGATATAATATGATGTCTTTATGAGTTGTAAGTCCTCTTACCATCTCTACATAGATATAATATGTCTTTATGAGTTGTAAGTGCCCCTACCATCTCTACATAGATATAATATGATGTCTTTATGAGTTGTAAGTCCTCCTACCATCTCTACATAGATATAATATAATGACTTTATGAGTTGTAAGTCCTCCTACCATCTCTACATAGATATAATATGATGTCTTTATGAGTTGTAAGTCCCCCTACCATCTCTACATAGATATAATATGATGTCTTTATGAGTTGTAAGTCCTCCTACCATCTCAACATAGATATAATATGATGTCTTGTAAGTCCTCCTACCATCTCTACATAGATATAATATAATGTCTTTATGAGTTGTAAGTCCTCCTAACATCTCTACATAGATATAATATGATGTCTTTATGAGTTGTAAGTCCTCCTACCATCTCTACATAGATATAATATGTCTTTATGAGTTGTAAGTCCTCCTACCATCTCTACATATATATATATAATATGATGTCTTTATGAGTTGTAAGTGCCCCTACCATCTCTACATAGATATAATATGATGTCTTGTAAGTCCTCCTACCATCTCTACATAGATATAATATGATGTCTTGTAAGTCCTCCTACCATCTCTACATAGATATAATATGATGTCTTTATGAGTTGTAAGTCCCCCTACCATCTCTACATAGATATAATATGATGTCTTTGTGAGTTGTAAGTGCCCCTACCATCTCTACATAGATATAATATGATGTCTTGTAAGTCCCCCTACCATCTCTACATAGATATAATATGATGTCTTGTAAGTCCTCCTACCATCTCTACATAGATATAATATGATGTCTTTATGAGTTGTAAGTCCCCCTACCATCTCTACATAGATATAATATGATGTCTTGTAAGTCCTCCTACCATCTCTACATAGATATAATATGATGTCTTGTAAGTCCTCCTACCATCTCTACATAGATATAATATGATGTCTTCATGAGTTGTAAGTCCTCCTACCATCTCTACATAGATATAATATGATGTCTTAATGAGTTGTAAGTGCCCCTACCATCTCTACATAGATATAATATGATGTCTTTGTGAGTTGTAAGTCCTCCTACCATCTCTACATGGATATAATATGATGTCTTTATGAGTTGTAAGTCCCCCTACCATCTCTACATAGATATAATATGTCTTAATGAGTTGTAAGTCCCCCTACCATCTCTACATAGATATAATATGATGTCTTGTAAGTCCTCCTAACATCTCTACATAGATATAATATAATGTCTTTATGAGTTGTAAGTCCTCCTACCATCTCTACATAGATATAATATAATGTCTTTATGAGTTGTAAGTCCTCCTACCATCTCAACATAGACATAATATGATGTCTTGTAAGTCCTCCTACCATCTCTACATAGATATAATATGTCTTTATGAGTTTTAAGTCCTCCTACCATCTCTACATATGTATATAATATGATGTCTTTATGAGTTGTAAGTGCCCCTACCATCTCTACATAGATATAATATGATGTCTTTATGAGTTGTAAGTCCTCCTACCATCTCTACATAGATATAATATGATGTCTTTATGAGTTGTAAGTCCTCCTACCATCTCAACATAGATATAATATGATGTCTTTATGAGTTGTAAGTCATCCTACCATCTCAACATAGATATCATATGATGTCTTGTAAGTCCTCCTACCATCTCTACATAGATATAATATGATGTCGTTATGAGTTGTAAGTCCTCCTACCATCTCTACATAGATATAATATAATGTCTTTATGAGTTGTAATTCCTCCTACCATCTCTACATAGATATAATATGATGTCTTTATGAGTTGTAAGTCCTACCATCTCTACATAGATATAATATGATGTCTTTATGAGTTGTAAGTCCCTCTACCATCTCTACATAGATATAATATGATGTCTTTATGAGTTGTAAGTCCCCCTACCATCTCTACATAGATATAATATGATGTCTTTATGAGTTGTAAGTCCTCCTACCATCTCTACATAGATATAATATGATGTCTTTATGAGTTGTAAGTCCTCCTACCATCTCTACATAGATATAATATGATGTCGTTATGAGTTGTAAGTCCTCCTACCATCTCTACATAGATATAATATAATGACTTTATGAGTTGTAAGTCCTCCTACCTCTCTACATAGATATAATATGATGTCTTTATGAGTTGTAAGTCCTACCATCTCTACATATATATAATATGATGTCTTTATGAGTTGTAAGTCCTCCTACCATCTCTACATAGATATAATATGATGTCTTTATGAGTTGTAAGTCCTCCTACCATCTCTACATAGATATAATATGATGTCGTTATGAGTTGTAAGTCCTCCTACCATCTCTACATAGATATAATATAATGACTTTATGAGTTGTAAGTCCTCCTACCTCTCTACATAGATATAATATGATGTCTTTATGAGTTGTAAGTCCTACCATCTCTACATATATATAATATGATGTCTTTATGAGTTGTAAGTCCCTCTACCATCTCTACATAGATATAATATGATGTCTTTATGAGTTGTAAGTCCTCCTACCATCTCTACATAGATATAATATGATGTCTTTATGAGTTGTAAGTCCCCCTACCATCTCTACATAGATATAGTATGATGTTTTTATGAGTTGTAAGTCCTCCTACCATCTCAACATAGATATAATATGATGTCTTGTAAGTCCTCCTACCATCTCTACATAGATATAATATAATGTCTTTATGAGTTGTAAGTCCTCCTAACATCTCTACATAGATATAATATGATGTCTTTATGAGTTGTAAGTCCTCCTACCATCTCTACATAGATATAATATGTCTTTATGAGTTGTAAGTCCTCCTACCATCTCTACATATATATATATAATATGATGTCTTTATGAGTTGTAAGTGCCCCTACCATCTCTACATAGATATAATATGATGTCTTGTAAGTCCTCCTACCATCTCTACATAGATATAATATGATGTCTTGTAAGTCCTCCTACCATCTCTACATAGATATAATATGATGTCTTGTAAGTCCTCCTACCATCTCTACATAGATATAATATGATGTCTTGTAAGTCCTCCTACCATCTCTACATAGATATAATATGATGTCTTTATGAGTTGTAAGTCCCCCTACCATCTCTACATAGATATAATATGATATCTTTGTGAGTTGTAAGTGCCCCTACCCTCTCTACATAGATATAATATGATGTCTTGTAAGTCCCCCTACCATCTCTACATAGATATAATATGATGTCTTGTAAGTCCTCCTACCATCTCTACATAGATATAATATGATGTCTTTATGAGTTGTAAGTCCCCCTACCATCTCTACATAGATATAATATGATGTCTTGTAAGTCCTCCTACCATCTCTACATAGATATAATATGATGTCTTGTAAGTCCTCCTACCATCTCTACATAGATATAATATGATGTCTTCATGAGTTGTAAGTCCTCCTACCATCTCTACATAGATATAATATGATGTCTTAATGAGTTGTAAGTGCCCCTACCATCTCTACATAGATATAATATGATGTCTTTGTGAGTTGTAAGTCCTCCTACCATCTCTACATGGATATAATATGATGTCTTTATGAGTTGTAAGTCCCCCTACCATCTCTACATAGAAATAATATGTCTTAATGAGTTGTAAGTCCCCCTACCATCTCTACATAGATATAATATGTCTTAATGAGTTGTAAGTCCCCCTACCATCTCTACATAGATATAATATGTCTTTATGAGTTGTAAGTCATCCTACCATCTCTACATAGATATAATATGATGTCTTGTAAGTCCTCCTAACATCTCTACATAGATATAATATAATGTCTTTATGAGTTGTAAGTCCTCCTACCATCTCTACATAGATATAATATAATGTCTTTATGAGTTGTAAGTCCTCCTACCATCTCAACATAGATATAATAGAATGTCTTGTAAGTCCTCCTACCATCTCAACATAGACATAATATGATGTCTTGTAAGTCCTCCTACCATCTCTACATAGATATAATATGATGTCGTTATGAGTTGTAAGTCCTCCTACCATCTCTACATAGATATAATATAATGACTTTTTGAGTTGTAAGTCCTCCTACCATCTCTACATAGATATAATATGATGTCGTTATGAGTTGTAAGTCCTCCTACCATCTCTACATAGATATAATATAATGACTTTATGAGTTGTAAGTCCTCCTACCATCTCTACATAGATATAATATGATGTCTTTATGAGTTGTAAGTCCCCCTACCATCTCTACATAGATATAATATGATGTCTTTATGAGTTGTAAGTCCTCCTACCATCTCAACATAGATATAATATGATGTCTTGTAAGTCCTCCTACCATCTCTACATAGATATAATATAATGTCTTTATGAGTTGTAAGTCCTCCTAACATCTCTACATAGATATAATATGATGTCTTTATGAGTTGTAAGTCCTCCTAACATCTCTACATAGATATAATATGATGTCTTTATGAGTTGTAAGTCCTCCTACCATCTCTACATAGATATAATATGATGTCTTGTAAGTCCTCCTACCATCTCTACATAGATATAATATGATGTCTTGTAAGTCCTCCTACCATCTCTACATAGATATAATATGATGTCTTGTAAGTCCTCCTACCATCTCTACATAGATATAATATGATGTCTTGTAAGTCCTCCTACCATCTCTACATAGATATAATATGATGTCTTTATGAGTTGTAAGTCCCCCTACCATCTCTACATAGATATAATATGATGTCTTTGTGAGTTGTAAGTGCCCCTACCATCTCTACATAGATATAATATGATGTCTTGTAAGTCCTCCTACCATCTCTACATAGATATAATATGATGTCTTGTAAGTCCTCCTACCATCTCTACATAGATATAATATGATGTCTTCATGAGTTGTAAGTCCTCCTACCATCTCTACATAGATATAATATGATGTCTTAATGAGTTGTAAGTGCCCCTACCATCTCTACATAGATATAATATGATGTCTTTGTGAGTTGTAAGTCCTCCTACCATCTCTACATGGATATAATATGATGTCTTTATGAGTTGTAAGTCCCCCTACCATCTCTACATAGATATAATATGTCTTAATGAGTTGTAAGTCCCCCTACCATCTCTACATAGATATAATATGATGTCTTGTAAGTCCTCCTAACATCTCTACATAGATATAATATAATGTCTTTATGAGTTGTAAGTCCTCCTACCATCTCTACATAGATATAATATAATGTCTTTATGAGTTGTAAGTCCTCCTACCATCTCAACATAGACATAATATGATGTCTTGTAAGTCCTCCTACCATCTCTACATAGATATAATATGATGTCTTTATGAGTTGTAAGTCCTCCTACCATCTCTACATAGATATAATGTGATGTCTTAATGAGTTGTAAGTCCTCCTACCATCTCTGCATAGATATAATATGATGTCTGTATGAGTTGTAAGTCCCCCTACCATCTCTACATAGATATAATATGATGTCTTGTAAGTCCTCCTACCATCTCTGCATAGATATAATATGATGTCTGTATGAGTTGTAAGTCCTCCTAACATCTCTACATAGATATAATATGATGTCTTGTAAGTCCTCCTACCATCTCTACATAGATATAATATGATGTCTTGTAAGTCCTCCTACCATCTCTACATAGATATAATATGATGTCTTGTAAGTCCTCCTACCATCTCTACATATATATAATATGATGTCTGTATGAGTTGTAAGTCCTCCTACCATCTCTACATGTGGCCAATACTAAAATGTCAGAAATGGTATTTGATTCCTGGAACATTTAATATCCAATGCTTATTTGTATGACCATTGTTAAGAAGATCAGACTTACTGTATATTATAGACCATTGTTAAGGAGATCAGACTTACTGTATATCATAGACCATTGTGTTAAGAATCAGACTAAATAAAGTAAATATATAATCAAATCTCCTGAAGACTAGATTGCATAAATCTGCCCAACAATCTTGTTGGGGCCCAAAAAAAAACAAGTGGGATGCATGCCAGCAAAGCCACTAAGTCAGAACCAGAGGAGAAAATAAAGGGGGCATATAAAGTAGACAATGAAAGCTCTTACAATATTCAATGATTACATTTCTCTAGAACAGGTGATAGGCTACATGTGCACCACCAAGTCAGAACAGCAGGTGAAATTAAGAGGGGTAAATAGAACAAATTATTAGGGTGAGGCACGTGGGCTGCTAACATCTTACTACACAACATACACTTAGTATTACTTTCTTAGCTACGGTATACATATCTCCCTGGCATATTACATCATTTATGCAGCAGCATAGAAAACAGTTTTGGACTCACCTTGTTGTGCTGTGCTCACTTGAACAGGAAGTTGGCACGGTGGTCCTTCGTGGGAAAATTTTGTCATCAAAGCCTGGAATTTTCTGGATTTATGGTGCTTTCAAAACAACTGGAACTCGGAAAAAACAAGGTCAAATCATGATGAGGTCATTGAGCTTCAGGTCGTTTCTCTAGAAAGAGGCCAGATTTACAATTCCAAGTTGGATGACCGTTCAACACGTGTTGTTAAATTTCCAACTTGTTGTGTTTATGTCCAATGGCCGATGAGCACCGATATGTTTTGTCTATTATTTCTCATCATATGATTTGCCAGTAGATTTTCGACTTGATTCATGATGATGACTGTCTAGCTTGCTAGCTACGATTTTGAAGGTATGATGTTGACATGATCAGTCCAATCAAAGCTACTGTAGATATCACATGATGTTGACATGATCAGTCCAATCAAAGCTACTGTAGATATCACATGATGTTGACATGATCAGTCCAATCAAAGCTACTGTAGATATCACATGATGTTGACATGATCAGTCCAATCAAAGCTACTGTAGATATCACATGATGTTGACATGATCAGTCCAATCAAAGCTACTGTAGATATCACATGATGTTTACATGATCAGTCCAATCAAAGCTACTGTACATATGTGATTTGACGTCATTTTATCTGTGGCCAATGACTTTGAGCCTTCTTGGATGGGCATTTCTAATGTAACTCTATGGCAACACCCAAGGGGCTAGAATTCTTCGAGGTCTCCCCTTAGACTGTCACCATGGGTGACAGAACACTGAGTCAATCAAGGCGCAACGCTTGTATTTTCTGCTGGCTTGCCCCACCACCACTAAAAAGCACTGAGCTGGGCTGAAACACCTGCATTTTTTTAGTTGCCTTACTCAAGAAATCAAAAAAGAAACAATGTTTCTATAGAGCTTTATTAATTCAATGATATATATATTATAAAAAATTACATTGTTTGCAAACGGATATGTGTCACATTTTAATGCCAAAATAACATGCAAAACAAGCAAGCCACCATTTTTGGGTGGGATTTGATTTATGTTGGTAAAGATTTGGGGCTCATAACAGCTCCACCTGCCCTGAATCACTGCACCAATAAGAGACTCGTTGAGAGCCCTGCAATAATGAGGCTGGTCGACCCCACACTCTTGAGTGTTGGGCCAAGAGCTCTGACATGCAGAAACCAACAGAGGTCTCATATAGTAAACCTATTAATGCTTTGTCATGGCTGGTTCCACCACAACTGACTCAATGTGTCGAACCAACACATATCTAGTGGATGAGGTGGCCAACTAGTCAGAGTCCTCTGTGTTCTCCTACGAGTACCAAGAACAGTTGGTTCTTAGAATAGAGGATGAGGAGAGACTTTGTTCGGAACAGACAAGATGTGAATTAGGTACAGAGTTATGTGAAAACAGCAATTTACACAACCAGAGTAACACGAGAAGTGGACAGCCGTGGTGAATTAGGTACAGAGTTATGTGAAAACAGCCATTTACACAACCAGAGTAACACGAGATGTGGACAGCCGTGGTGAATTAGGTACAGAGTTATGTGAAAACAGCCATTTACACAACCAGAGTAACACGATTGTACACACCTATCATTTAAAGTAATGCTACTACATATTTTTCATACCAAACACCCTGGATAGAGAGGTTTACACACTAGAGAGATATTCATACCAAACACCCTGGATAGAGAGGTTTACACACTAGAGAGATATTCATACCAAACACCCTGGATAGAGAGGTTTACACACTAGAGAGATATTCATACCAAACACCCTGGATAGAGAGGTTAACCTTCTACATTGATGCTCCAGTGTGTCTTACTGAACTATTAGAGTGAAACGTCATGTTGTGTTTGACATGTTGTGAGAGACACTGAGTCACCATCATACCAAATATGAATCCCTGGATAGATGGGCTCAGTGAATGTGGAGGTGAATGTGTTCAGGTGGGTCAGTGTGTCAGAGGAGGCTCTATAGAAGGACAGAGTGCCGGCTGGCCAGTCCAGATACACTCCTACTCTGTGGGAGCTGGAGGAGGGGACGTCTATGGTAGTGGGATTATTATTGTGCCAGGCAATGTAACTGTTGTCAGAGCAGTTCAGAATCCAGGACTTGTCATTAAATCCAAGACAACAGTCCTGAACCCCTCCTCTCCTGCTGATTCCTTTATATGTCACTCCTATATCAGCCCTTCTCCCACTCCACTCTACCTCCCAGTAACAGCGCCCAGTCAGACCCTCTCTACACAGCACCTGTCCACAGTCCTCAAATCTATCTGGGTGATCAGGATACAGCTGCTTCTCTCTCCTACATGTCACCTTTCTGTTCTCCTCAGACAGAGAGAGGAGTCTGTTTACTGTGTTTGGGTCCAGTGTGAGATCACAGACATCTGATGGATGAAACCAGACACAATATTAGAAATCATCATCATTCACATTAGAATGTTAACTCACTTTTCACTAATTCATTTAATGTAGATGTTTCTAGGTATCAAAAGGAGAAGTTAAGGTAACTTGAGACTTGTTGAATGATCATATGTTATACTGTATGGTAATAAAAAACACACTTATTCCCATTAATTACACACACACACACACGCACATTCACACACACGCACACACACACACACACACACACACAATCAAATCAACTCTTTGTAAACTTTGGTGTCCCTGATTTCTGCTTCTGTAGAACTACAGCTGATATTTAATATGACCAAGTCAGTAATGATGGTGGTCTTTGACTTTGACTTAACTTGAATTAAGACTTATTCTTAGTCATATTCTTCACTGCAGTCAACACTCACATTTTCTAAGCCCAGGTTTCATTGTGTACTCTCCACCATGTTCCACACTGTAGCGGTAAGCAGAAGAACAGACAGTCATTGAGGGATACACCTGAACACACACAGACACACACAGACACACACACACACACACACACACACACACACACACTCATGCACAAACACAGTCAGCAAATACCATTGGCCAAGTGGTGGTAAGAATGTTTGTCTTAACTAGCCTGATAAGTCAAACTTGTCTGATTTGAACATTGACACAAACCCTCTACATACTTGAGTTTCTCCAGTCTGCTGTGTGGATCCTCCAGTCCAGCAGAGAGCAGTCTGACTCCAGAGTCTCCTGGGTGATTGTAGCTCAGGTCCAGCTCTCTCAGGTGTGAGGGGTTTGACCTCAGAGCTGAGGCCAGAGAAGCACAGCCTTCCTCTGTGACGAGACAGTGTGACAGCCTGCAAAGAGTCAAATCATATTAAAATCACACTGATATTCTTTGGTGGTGAAAATAGTGGAAATATATTTTTTAAAGTAGTCAAAAGTTGAGTATTTGGTCGTAAACTCGTTGGTTGCATTTGCAGTATGTTTTGGTCCCATATTATTTGAACAATGAGACATCAAGCCTGTGACTGCCATGATTGAGAAAGATCATGAATGAATCATGAATAATAATGAGTGAGAAAGTTACAGAGGCTACAACAAAACATACTAACCTCTCACCATTACCAATAACAGAGGCTACAACAAAGCATGCTAACCTCTCACCATTACCAATAACAGAGGCTACAACAAAACATGCTAACCTCTCACCATTACCAATAACAGAGAATACAACAAAACATGCTAACCTCTCACCATTACCAATAACAGAAGATACAACAAAACATGCTAACCTCTCACCATTACCAATAACAGAGGATACAACAAAACATGCTAACCTCTCACCATTACCAATAACAGAGGCTACAACAAATCATACTAACCTCTCACCATTACCAATAACAGAGGCTACAACAAAACATGCTAACCTCTCACCATTACCAACAACAGAGGCTACAACAAAACATGCTAACCTCTCACCATTACCAATAACAGAGACTACAACAAAACATGCCAACCTCTCACCATTACCAATAACAGAGGCTACAACAAAACATGCTAACCTCTCACCATTACCAATAACAGAGGCTACAACAAAACATGCTAACCTCTCACCATTACCATTAACAGAGACTACAACAAAACATGCTAACCTCTCACCATTACCAATAACAGAGACTACAACAAAACATGCTAACCTCTCACCATTACCAATAACAGTGGCTACAACAAAACATGCTAACCTCTCACCATTACCAATAACAGAGGCTACAACAACACATGCTAACCTCTCACCATTACCAATAACAGAGGCTACAACAAAACATACTAACCTCTCACCATTACCAATAACAGAGACTACAACAAAACATGCTAACCTCTCACCATTACCAATAACAGAGACTACAACAAAACATGCTAACCTCTCACCATTACCAATAACAGAGACTACAACAAAACATGCTAACCTCTCACCATTACCAGTAACAGGGACTACAACAAAACATGCTAACCTCTCACCATTAGCAAATTACAGAGGCTACAACAAAACATGCTAACCTCTCACCATTACCAATAACAGAGGCTACAACAAAACATGCTAACCTCTCACCATTACCAATAACAGAGACTACAACAAAACATACTAACCTCTCATCATTACCAATAACAGAGGCTACAACAAAACATGCTAACCTCTCACTATTACCAATAACAGAGGCTACAACAAAACATGCTAACCTCTCACCATTACCAATAACAGAGGCTACAACAAAACATGCTAACCTCTCACCATTACCAATAACAGAGGCTAAAACAAAACATGCTAACCTCTCACCATTACCAATAACAGAGGCTACAACAAAACATGTTAACCTCTCACCATTACCAATAACAGAGGCTACAACAAAACATGCTAACCTCTCACCATTACCAATAACAGAGGCTACAACAAAACATGCTAACCTCTCACCATTACCAATAACAGAGGCTAAAACAAAACATGCTAACCTCTCACCATTACCAATAACAGAGGCTACAACAAAACATGCTAACCTCTCACCATTACCAATAACAGAGACTACAACACAACATACTAACCTCTCACCATTACCAATAACAGAGACTACAACAAAACATGCTAACCTCTCACCATTATCAATAACAGAGACTACAACACAACATACTAACCTCTCACCATTACCAATAACAGAGGCTACAACAAAACATGCTAACCTCTCACCATTACCAATAACATAGGCTACAACAAAACATGCTAACCTCTCACCATTACCAATAACAGAGGCTACAACAAAACATGCTAACCTCTCACCATTACCAATAACAGAGGCTACAACAAAACATGCTAACCTCTCACCATTACCAATAACAGAGGATACAACAAAACATGCTAACCTCTCACCATTACCAATAACAGAGACTACAACACAACATACTAACCTCTCACCATTACCAATAACAGAGACTACAACAAAACATGCTAACCTCTCACCATTATCAATAACAGAGACTACAACACAACATACTAACCTCTCACCATTACCAATAACAGAGGCTACAACAAAACATACTAACCTCTCACCAATACCAATAACAGAGGATACAACAAAACATACTAACCTCTCACCATTACCAATAACAGAGGCTACAACAAAACATGCTAACCTCTCACCATTACCAATAACAGAGGCTACAACAAAACATACTAACCTCTCACCATTACCAATAACAGAGGCTACAACAAAACATGCTAACCTCTCACCATTACCAATAACAGAGACTACAACAAAACATACTAACCTCTCACCATTACCAATAACAGAGGGGGTCTGATCTTTGTGCCTCTGTAACTTTCTCATTCATCATTATCATCGATTCATTCCTGATTATTCATCATCATAGTAGCATCCACATTAATGTAGAAGTGTTCAGAAACATCTTCTATTCTTACTGACAATACAAGTGAAGTGACTCCAAAATGACAGGACATTATTCACCATTCAGATTCTATTAGGAAAAACATAAAACACAACCGAGACAAACTGCAAATTATATTAATTACGACTTTTTCAAATGGGAGAACTACATACATAAAGTGCTTTCATATCTGATAATACTGACCTCAGAGTCTCCAGTTTACAGTGGGGATTCCCCAGTCCAGCAGAGAGCAGCTTCACTCCTGAATCCTTCAGGTCATTGTTACTCAGATCCAGCTCTCTCAGGTGTGAGGGGTTTGACCTCAGAGCTGAGACCAGAGAAGCACAGCCTTCCTCTGTGACTAGACAGCCTGACAGCCTGCAAAGAGTCAAATCATATTAAAATCACACTGCTATTCTTTGGTGGTTAAAATAGTGGCAGTATATTTTTCAACATTTTCAGATACATCAGTGTCCTGAAACCTGCCATATCTATTCATAAATGAATGTATCATTATTAGAAATGACAAATTATCAAAGTATTGCTTGTTGAGAGAAAAATGTACAGACCAGTTATCATTATAAATTATCATAATATTACTAGTAGAGAGAAACATGAAAAGTACAAATATTATAGTCGACTGACAAGACCAGTTTAAAAAGCAGTATCAGTCTGTTTCACCATTTAGAAAAATAAAGTAAATAAATATAATAATAAATAATAAAATAAATGAAAGCCCTTTATGTTTCCAGTCTCCCCAAGAAGTCATCAGTAATCTGACCAATTACCTTATAGTGTATTAAAGTAGTCAAAAGTTGAGTATTTGGTCGTAAACTCGTTGGTTGCATTTGCAGTTTGTTTTGGTCCCATATTATTTGAACAATGAGACACCAAGCCTGTGACTGCCATGATTGAGAAAGATCATGAATGAATCATGAATAATAATGAGTGAGAAAGTTACAGAGGCTACAACAAAACATGCTAACCTCTCACCATTCCCAATAACAGAGGCTACAACAAAACATGCTAACCTCTCACCATTACCAATAACAGAGGCTACAACAAAACATGCTAACCTCTCACCATTACCAATAACAGAGGCTACAACAAAACATGCTAACCTCTCACCATTACCAATAACAGAGGCTACAACAAAACATGCTAACCTCTCACCATTACCAATAACAGAGGCTACAACAAAACATGCTAACCTCTCACCATTACCAATAACAGAGGCTACAACAAAACATGCTAACCTCTCACCATTACCAATAACAGAGGCTACAACAAAACATGCTAACCTCTCACCATTACCAATAACAGAGGCTACAACAAAACATGCTAACCTCTCACCATTACCAATAACAGAGGCTACAACAAAACATGCTAACCTCTCACCTTTACCAATAACAGAGGCTACAACAAAACATGCTAACCTCTCACCATTACCAATAACAGAGGCTACAACAAAACATGCTAACCTCTCACCATTACCAATAACAGAGGCTACAACAAAACATGCTAACCTCTCACCATTACCAATAACAGAGGATACAACAAAACATACTAACCTCTCACCATTACCAATAACAGAGACTACAACACAACATACTAACCTCTCACCATTACCAATAACAGAGACTACAACAAAACATGCTAACCTCTCACCATTATCAATAACAGAGACTACAACACAGCATACTAACCTCTCACCATTACCAATAACAGAGGCTACAACAAAACATACTAACCTCTCACCATTACCAATAACAGAGGATACAACAAAACATGCTAACCTCTCACCATTACCAATAACAGAGACTACAACACAACATACTAACCTCTCACCATTTCCAATAACAGAGGCTACAACAAAACATACTAACCTCTCACCATGACCAATAACAGAGGCTACAACAAAACATGCTAACCTCTCACCATTACCAATAACAGAGGTTACAACAAAACATGCTAACCTCTCACCATTACCAATAACAGAGACTACAACAAAACATGCTAACCTCTCACCATTACCAATAACAGAGGATACAACAAAACATGCTAACCTCTCACCATTACCAATAATAGAGACTACAACAAAACATGCTAACCTCTCACCATTACCAATAACAGAGACTACAACAAAACATGCTAACCTCTCACCATTACCAATAACAGAGACTACAACAAAACATGCTAACCTCTCACCATTACCAATAACAGAGACTACAACAAAACATGCTAACCTCTCACCATTACCAATAACAGAGACTACAACAAAACATACTAACCTCTCACCATTACCAATAACAGAGGCTACAACAAAACATACTAACCTCTCACCATTACCAATAACAGAGGCTACAACAAAACATGCTAACCTCTCACAATTACCAATAACAGAGGCTACAACAAAACATACTAACCTCTCACCATTACCAATAACAGAGGCTACAACAAAACATACTAACCTCTCACCATTACCAATAACAGAGGCTACAACAAAACATGCTAACCTCTCACCATTACCAATAACAGAGACTACAACAAAACATGCTAACCTCTCACCATGACCAATAACAGAGGCTACAACAAAACATGCTAACCTCTCACCATTACCAATAACAGAGGCTACAACACAACATGCTAACCTCTCACCATTACCAATAACAGAGACTACAACAAAACATGCTAACCTCTCACCATGACCAATAACAGGGACTACAACAAAACATGCTAACCTCTCATCATTACCAATAACAGAGGCTACAACAAAACATGCTAACCTCTCATCATTACCAATAACAGAGGCTACAACAAAACATGCTAACCTCTCACCATTACCAATAACAGAGGCTACAACAAAACATGCTAACCTCTCACCATTACCAATAACAGAGACTACAACAAAACATACTAACCTCTCACCATTACCAATAACAGAGGATACAACAAAACATGCTAACCTCTCATCATTAACAATAACAGAGACTACAACAAAACATGCTAACCTCTCACCATTACCAATAACAGAGACTACAACAAAACATACTAACCTCTCACCATTACCAATAACAGAGACTACAACAAAACATGCTAACCTCTCACCATTACCAATAACAGACACAACAAAACATGCTAACCTCTCACCATTACCAATATCAGACACAACAAAACATGCTAACCTCTCACCATTACCAATAACAGACACAACAAAACATGCTAACCTCTCACCATTACCAATAACAGAGACTACAACAAAACATGCTAACCTCTCACCATTACCAGTAACAGGGACTACAACAAAACATGCTAACCTCTCACCATTACCAATAACAGAGGCTACAACAAAACATGCTAACCTCTCTCCATTACCAATAACAGAGACTACAACAAAACATGCTAACCTCTCACCATTACCAATAACAGAGACTACAACAAAACATGCTAACCTCTCACCATTACCAATAACAGAGGGGGTCTGATCTTTGTGCCTCTGTAACTTTCTCATTCATCATTATCATCGATTCATTCCTGATTATTCATCATCATAGTAGCATCCACATGAATGTAGAAGTGTTCAGAAACATCTTCTATTCTTACTGAGAATACAAGTGAAGTGACTCCAAAATGACAGGACATTATTCACCATTCAGATTCTATTAGGAAAAACATAAAACACAACCGAGACAAACTGCAAATTATATTAATTACGACTTTTTCAAATGGGAGAACTACATACATAAAGTGCTTTCATATCTGATAATACTGACCTCAGAGTCTCCAGTTTACAGTGGGGATTCCCCAGTCCAGCAGAGAGCAGCTTCACTCCTGAATCCTTCAGGTCATTGTTACTCAGATCCAGCTCTCTCAGGTGTGAGGGGTTTGACCTCGGAGCTGAGACCAGAGAAGCACAGCCTTCCTCTGTGACTAGACAGCCTGACAGCCTGCAAAGAGTCAAATCATATTAAAATCACACTGATATTCTTTGGTGGTTAAAATAGTGGCAGTATATTTTTCAACATTTTCAGATACATCAGTGTCCTGAAACCTGCCATATCTATTCATAAATGAATGTATCATTATTATAAATTACAAATTATCAAAGTATTGCTTGTTGAGAGAAAAATGTACAGACCAGTTATCATTATAAATTATCATAATATTATTAGTAGAGAGAAACATGAAAAGTACAAATATTATAGTCGACTGACAAGACCAGTTTAAAAAGCAGTATCAGTCTGTTTCACCATTTAGAAAAATAAAGTAAATAAATATAATAATAAATAATAAAATAAATGAAAGCCCTTTATGTTTCCAGTCTCCCCAAGAAGTCATCAGTAATCTGACCAATTACCTTATAGTGTATTAAAGTAGTCAAAAGTTGAGTATTTGGTCGTAAACTCGTTGGTTGCATTTGCAGTTTGTTTTGGTCCCATATTATTTGAACAATGAGACACCAAGCCTGAGACTGCCATGATTGAGAAAGATCATGAATGAATCATGAATAATAATGAGTGAGAAAGTTACAGAGGCTACAACAAAACATGCTAACCTCTCACCATTACCAATAACAGAGGCTACAACAAAACATGCTAACCTCTCACCATTACCAATAACAGAGGCTACAACAAAACATGCTAACCTCTCACCATTACCAATAACAGAGGCTACAACAAAACATGCTAACCTCTCACCATTACCAATAACAGAGAATACAACAAAACATACTAACCTCTCACCATTACCAATAACAGAGACTACAACAAAACATGCTAACCTCTCACCATTACCAATAACAGAGGCTACAACAAAACATGCTAACCTCTCACCATTACCAATAACAGAGACTACAACAAAACATGCTAACCTCTCACCATTACCAATAACAGAGGCTACAACAAAACATACTAACCTCTCACCATTACCAATAACAGAGGCTACAACAAAACATGCTAACCTCTCACCATTACCAATAACAGAGGCTACAACAAAACATGCTAACCTCTCACCATTACCAATAACAGAGTCTACAACAAAACATACTAACCTCTCACCATTACCAATAACAGAGGATACAACAAAACATGCTAACCTCTCACCATTACCAATAACAGAGACTACAACAAAACATGCTAACCTCTCACCATTACCAATAACAGAGACTACAACAAAACATACTAACCTCTCACCATTACCAATAACAGAGGCTACAACAAAACATGCTAACCTCTCACCATTACCAATAACAGAGACTACAACAAAACATACTAACCTCTCACCATTACCAATAACAGAGGCTACAACAAAACATGCTAACCTCTCACCATTACCAATAACAGAGACTACAACAAAACATACTAACCTCTCACCATTACCAATAACAGAGGCTACAACAAAACATGCTAACCTCTCACCATTACCAATAACAGAGACTACAACAAAACATGCTAACCTCTCACCATTACCAATAACAGAGGCTACAACAAAACATGCTAACCTCTCACCATTACCAATAACAGAGGATACAACAAAACATGCTAACCTCTCACCATTACCAATAACAGAGGCTACAACAAAACATGCTAACCTCTCACCATTACCAATAACAGAGGATACAACAAAACATGCTAACCTCTCACCATTACCAATAACAGAGACTACAACAAAACATGCTAACCTCTCACCATTACCAATAACAGAGGCTACTACAAAACATGCTAACCTCTCATCATTACCAATAACAGAGGATACAACAAAACATACTAACCTCTCACCATTACCAATAACAGAGGCTACAACAAAACACGCTAACCTCTCATCATTACCAATAACAGAGGCTAAAACAAAACATGCTAACCTCTCACCATTACCAATAACAGAGTACAACAAAACATGCTAACCTCTCACCATTACCAATAACAGCGGCTACAACAAAACAATCTAACCTCTCATCATTACCAATAACAGAGGATACAACAAAACATACTAACCTCTCACCATCACCAATAACAGACTACAACAAAACATGCTAACCTCTCACCATTACCAATAACAGACTACAACAAAACATGCTAACCTCTCACCATTACCAATAACAGGCTACAACAAAACATGCTAACCTCTCACCATTACCAATAACAGAGGCTACAACAAAACATGCTAACCTCTCACCATTACCAATAACAGAGACTACAACAAAACATGCTAACCTCTCACCATTACCAATAACAGAGGCTACAACAAAACATGCTAACCTCTCACCATTACCAATAACAGAGGATACAACAAAACATGCTAACCTCTCACCATTACCAATAACAGAGGCTACAACAAAACATGCTAACCTCTCACCATTACCAATAACAGAGGCTACAACAAAACATGCTAACCTCTCACCATTACCAATAACAGAGGCTACAACAAAACATGCTAACCTCTCACCATTACCAATAACAGAGGCTACAACAAAACATACTAACCTCTCACCATTACCAATAACAGAGGCTACAACAAGACATGCTAACCTCTCACCATTACCAATAACAGAGACTACAACAAAACATGCTAACCTCTCACCATTACCAATAACAGAGACTACAACAAAACATACTAACCTCTCACCATTACCAATAACAGAGGCTACAACAAAACATGCTAACCTCTCACCATTACCAATAACAGAGACTACAACAAAACATACTAACCTCTCACCATTACCAATAACAGAGGCTACAACAAAACATGCTAACCCCTCATCATTACCAATAACAGAGGATACAACAAAACATGCTAACCTCTCACCATTACCAATAACAGAGACTACAACAAAACATGCTAACCTCTCACCATTACCAATAACAGAGGCTACTACAAAACATGCTAACCTCTCATCATTACCAATAACAGAGGATACAACAAAACATACTAACCTCTCACCATTACCAATAACAGAGGCTACAACAAAACATGCTAACCTCTCATCATTACCAATAACAGAGGCTAAAACAAAACATGCTAACCTCTCACCATTACCAATAACAGAGTACAACAAAACATGCTAACCTCTCACCATTACCAATAACAGCGGCTACAACAAAACAATCTAACCTCTCATCATTACCAATAACAGAGGATACAACAAAACATACTAACCTCTCACCATCACCAATAACAGACTACAACAAAACATGCTAACCTCTCACCATTACCAATAACAGACTACAACAAAACATGCTAACCTCTCACCATTACCAATAACAGGCTACAACAAAACATGCTAACCTCTCACCATTACCAATAACAGAGGCTACAACAAAACATGCTAACCTCTCATCATTACCAATAACAGAGGCTACAACAAAACATGCTAACCTCTCACCATTACCAATAACAGAGGCTACAACAAAACATGCTAACCTCTCACCATTACCAATAACAGAGGCTACAACAAAACATACTAACCTCTCACCATTACCAATAACAGAGGGGGTCTGATCTTTGTGCCTCTGTAACTTTCTCATTCATCATTATCATCGATTCATTCCTGATTATTCATCATCATAGTAGCATCCACATGAATGTAGAAGTGTTCAGAAACATCTTCTATTCTTACTGACAATACAAGTGAAGTGACTCCAAAATGACAGGACATTATTCACCACTCAGTTTCTATTAGGAAAAACATAAAACACAACCGAGACAAACTGCAAATTATATTAATTACGACTTTTTCAAATGGGAGAACTACATACATAAAGTGCTTTCATATCTGATAATACTGACCTCAGAGTCTCCAGTTTACAGTGGGGATTCCCCAGTCCAGCAGAGAGCAGCTTCACTCCTGAATCCTTCAGGTCATTGTTACTCAGATCCAGCTCTCTCAGGTGTGAGGGGTTTGACCTCGGAGCTGAGACCAGAGAAGCACAGCCTTCCTCTGTGACTAGACAGCCTGACAGCCTGCAAAGAGTCAAATCATATTAAAATCACACTGATATTCTTTGGTGGTTAAAATAGTGGCAGTATATTTTTCAACATTTTCAGATACATCAGTGTCCTGAAACCTGCCATATCTATTCATAAATGAATGTATCATTATTATAAATGACAAATTATCAAAGTATTGCTTGTTGAGAGAAAAATGTACAGACCAGTTATCATTATAAATTATCATAATATTACTAGTAGAGAGAAACATGAAAAGTACAAATATTATAGTCGACTGACAAGACCAGTTTAAAAAGCAGTATCAGTCTGTTTCACCATTTAGAAAAATAAAGTAAATAAATATAATAATAAATAATAAAATAAATGAAAGCCCTTTATGTTTCC
This sequence comes from Oncorhynchus clarkii lewisi, assembly GCF_045791955.1. Taxonomy (NCBI): domain Eukaryota; kingdom Metazoa; phylum Chordata; class Actinopteri; order Salmoniformes; family Salmonidae; genus Oncorhynchus; species Oncorhynchus clarkii. The sequence goes on along the minus strand of NC_092158.1, from coordinate 101,986,771 downwards.
AGTCTCCCCAAGAAGTCATCAGTAATCTGACCAATTACCTTATAGTGTATTAAAGTAGTCAAAAGTTGAGTATTTGGTCGTAAACTCGTTGGTTGCATTTGCAGTTTGTTTTGGTCCCATATTATTTGAACACTGAGACACCAAGCCTGAGACTGCCATGATTGAGAAAGATAATGAATGAATCATGAATAATAATGAGTGAGAAAGTTACAGAGGCTACAACAAAACATGCTAACCTCTCACCATTACCAATAACAGAGGATACAACAAAACATGCTAACCTCTCACCATTACCAATATCAGAGGCTACAACAAAACATACTAACCTCTCACCATTACCAATAACAGAGGCTACAACAAAACATGCTAACCTCTCACCATTACCAATAACAGAGGCTACAACAAAACATGCTAACCTCTCACCATTACCAATAACAGAGGCTACAACAAAACATGCTAACCTCTCACCATTACCAATAACAGAGGCTACAACAAAACATACTAACCCCCCTACCATTACCAATAACAGAGGCTACAACAAAACATGCTAAACTCTCACCATTACCAATAACAGAGGCTACAACAAAACATGATAACCTCTCACCATTACCAAAAACAGACTACAACAAAACATGCTAACCTCTCACCATAACCAATAACAGAGACTACAACAAAACATGCTAACCTCTCACCATTACCAATAACAGATGCTACAACAAAACATACTAACCTGTCATCATTACCAATAACAGAGGCTACAACAAAACATGCTAACCTCTCACCATTACCAATAACAGAGGCTACAACAAAACATTCTAACCTCTCACCATTACCAATAACAGAGGCTACAACAAAACATGCTAACCTCTCACCATTACCAATAACAGAGGCTACAACAAAACATACTAACCTCTCAACATAACCAATAACAGAGACTACAACAAAACATGCTAACCTCTCACCATTACCAATAACAGAGACTACAACAAAACATACTAACCTCTCACCATTACCAATAACAGAGGCTACAACAAAACATGCTAACCTCTCACCATTACCAATAACAGAGGCTACAACAAAACATGCTAACCTCTCACCATTACCAATAACAGAGGCTACAACAAAACATGCTAGCCTCTCACCATTACCAAAAACAGACTACAACAAAACATGCTAACCTCTCACCATAACCAATAACAGAGACTACAACAAAACATGCTAACTCCTCACCATTACCAATAACAGAGGCTACAACAAAACATACTAACCTCTCATCATTACCAATAACAGAGACTACAACAAAACATGCTAACCTCTCACCATTACCAATAACAGAGGCTACAACAAAACATACTAACCTCTCATCATTACCAATAACAGAGGCTACAACAAAACATGCTAACCTCTCACCATTACCAATAACAGAGACTACAACAAAACATACTAACCTCTCACCATTACCAATAACAGAGGCTACAACAAAACATGCTAACCTCTCACCATAACCAATAACAGAGGCTACACCAAAACATACTAACCTCTCACCATTACCAATAACAGAGACTACAACAAAACATGCTAACCTCTCACCATTACCAATAACAGAGGCTACAACAAAACATGCTAACCTCTCACCATTACCAATAACAGAGGCTACAACAAAACATGCTAACCTCTCACCATTACCAAAAACAGACTACAACAAAACATGCTAACCTCTCAACATAACCAATAACAGAGACTACAACAAAACATGCTAACCTCTCACCATTACCAATAACAGAGGCTACAACAAAACATGCTAACCTCTCACCATTACCAATAACAGAGGCTACAACAAAACATGTTAACCTCTCACCATTACCAATAACAGAGGCTACAACAAAACATTCTAACCTCTCACCATTACCAATAACAGAGGCTACAACAAAACATGCTAACCTCTCACCATTACCAATAACAGAGGCTACAACAAAACATACTAACCTCTCACCATAACCAATAACAGAGACTACAACAAAACATGCTAACCTCTCACCATTACCAATAACAGAGACTACAACAAAACATACTAACCTCTCATCATTACCAATAACAGAGGCTACAACAAAACATGCTAACCTCTCACCATTACCAATAACAGAGGCTACAACAAAACATACTAACCTCTCACCATAACCAATAACAGAGACTACAACAAAACATGCTAACCTCTCACCATTACCAATAACAGAGACTACAACAAAACATGCTAAACTCTCACCATTACCAATAACAGAGGCTACAACAAAACATGATAACCTCTCACCATTACCAAAAACAGACTACAACAAAACATGCTAACCTCTCACCATAACCAATAACAGAGACTACAACAAAACATGCTAACCTCTCACCATTACCAATAACAGATGCTACAACAAAACATACTAACCTCTCATCATTACCAATAACAGAGGCTACAACAAAACATGCTAACCTCTCACCATTACCAATAACAGAGGCTACAACAAAACATGTTAACCTCTCACCATTACCAATAACAGAGGCTACAACAAAACATTCTAACCTCTCACCATTACCAATAACAGAGGCTACAACAAAACATGCTAACCTCTCACCATTACCAATAACAGAGGCTACAACAAAACATACTAACCTCTCACCATAACCAATAACAGAGACTACAACAAAACATGCTAACCTCTCACCATTACCAATAACAGAGGCTACAACAAAACATACTAACCTCTCATCATTACCAATAACAGAGACTACAACAAAACATGCTAACCTCTCACCATTACCAATAACAGAGGCTACAACAAAACATACTAACCTCTCATCATTACCAATAACAGAGGCTACAACAAAACATGCTAACCTCTCACCATTACCAATAACAGAGACTACAACAAAACATACTAACCTCTCACCATTACCAATAACAGAGGCTACAACAAAACATGCTAACCTCTCACCATAACCAATAACAGAGGCTACACCAAAACATACTAACCTCTCACCATTACCAATAACAGAGACTACAACAAAACATGCTAACCTCTCACCATTACCAATAACAGAGGCTACAACAAAACATGCTAACCTCTCACCATTACCAATAACAGAGGCTACAACAAAACATGCTAACCTCTCACCATTACCAATAACAGAGGCTACAACAAAACATGCTAACCTCTCACCATTACCAAAAACAGACTACAACAAAACACGCTAACCTCTCACCATAACCAATAACAGAGACTACAACAAAACATGCTAACCTCTCACCATTACCAATAACAGAGGCTACAACAAAACATGCTAACCTCTCACCATTACCAATAACAGAGGCTACAACAAAACATGTTAACCTCTCACCATTACCAATAACAGAGGCTACAACAAAACATTCTAACCTCTCACCATTACCAATAACAGAGGCTACAACAAAACATGCTAACCTCTCACCATTACCAATAACAGAGGCTACAACAAAACATACTAACCTCTCACCATAACCAATAACAGAGACTACAACAAAACATGCTAACCTCTCACCATTACCAATAACAGAGACTACAACAAAACATACTAACCTCTCATCATTACCAATAACAGAGGCTACAACAAAACATGCTAACCTCTCACCATTACCAATAACAGAGGCTACAACAAAACATACTAACCTCTCACCATAACCAATAACAGAGACTACAACAAAACATGCTAACCTCTCACCATTACCAATAACAGAGACTACAACAAAACATACTAACCTCTCACCATTACCAATAACAGAGGCTACAACAAAACATGCTAACCTCTCACCATTACCAATAACAGAGGCTACAACAAAACATGCTAACCTCTCACCATTACCAATAACAGAGGCTACAACAAAACATGCTAACCTCTCACCATTACCAAAAACAGACTACAACAAAACATGCTAACCTCTCACCATAACCAATAACAGAGACTACAACAAAACATGCTAACCTCTCACCATTACCAATAACAGAGGCTACAACAAAACATACTAACCTCTCACCATTACCAATAACAGAGGCTACAACAAAACATGCTAACCTCTCACCATAACCAATAACAGAGACTACAACAAAACATGCTAACCTCTCACCATTACCAATAACAGAGGATACAACAAAACATGCTAACCTCTCACCATTACCAATAAGAGAGGCTACAACAAAACATGCTAAACTCTCAACATAACCAATAACAGAGACTACAACAAAACATGCTAACCTCTCACCATTACCAATAACAGAGGCTACAACAAAACATGCTAACCTCTCACCATTACCAATAACAGAGGCTACAACAAAACATACTAACCTCTCACCATAACCAATAACAGAGACTACAACAAAATATGCTAACCTCTCACCATTACCAATAACAGAGACTACAACAAAACATACTAACCTCTCACCATTACCAATAACAGAGGCTACAACAAAACATGCTAACCTCTCACCATTACCAATAACAGAGGCTACAACAAAACATGCTAACCTCTCACCATAACCAATAACAGAGGCTACACCAAAACATACTAACCTCTCACCATTACCAATAACAGAGACTACAACAAAACATGCTAACCTCTCACCATTACCAATAACAGAGGCTACAACAAAACATACTAACCTCTCACCATTACCAATAACAGAGGCTACAACAAAACATGCTAACCTCTCACCATTACCAATAACAGAGACTACAACAAAACATACTAACCTCTCACCATTACCAATAACAGAGGCTACAACAAAACATGCTAACCTCTCACCATTACCAATAACAGAGGCTACAACAAAACATGCTAACCTCTCACCATTACCAATAAAAGAGGCTACAACAAAACATGCTAACCTCTCACCATTACCAATAACAGAGGCTACAACAAAACATGCTAACCTCTCACCATTACCAATAACAGAGACTACAACAAAACATACTAACCTCTCACCATTACCAATAACAGAGGCTACAACAAAACATGCTAACCTCTCACCATAACCAATAACAGAGGCTACACCAAAACATACTAACCTCTCACCATTACCAATAACAGAGACTACAACAAAACATGCTAACCTCTCACCATTACCAATAACAGAGGCTACAACAAAACATACTAACCTCTCACCATAACCAATAACAGAGGCTACAACAAAACATGCTAACCTCTCACCATTACCAATAACAGAGGCTACAACAAAACATGCTAACCTCTCACCATTACCAATAACAGAGGCTACAACAAAACATGCTAACCTCTCACCATTACCAAAAACAGACTACAACAAAACATGCTAACCTCTCACCATAACCAATAACAGAGACTACAACAAAACATGCTAACCTCTCACCATTACCAATAACAGAGGCTACAACAAAACATGCTAACCTCTCACCATAACCAATAACAGAGACTACAACAAAACATGCTAACCTCTCACCATTACCAATAACAGAGACTACAAAAAAACATGCTAACCTCTCACCATTACCAATAACAGAGGATACAACAAAACATGCTAACCTCTCACCATTACCAATAAGAGAGGCTACAACAAAACATGCTAACCTCTCACCATAACCAATAACAGAGACTACAACAAAACATGCTAACCTCTCACCATTACCAATAACAGAGGATACAACAAAACATGCTAACCTCTCACCATCAACCTCAAATAAAAGGTGACATTCTGTACTGTCTCCTAATATGAAACATTATTTCTCAAATTCAAAATGCTGGAGCAGAGCACCAAATGTAAAACTGTAATCTTCACTGTCCAAACACATATGGTGTGGACTATGTGTGTCTGGTAAACACATCTGGTGAACAGTTATCACTTGTTGACCAACTACAGGAATACTGACCTCAGAGTCTCCAGTTTACAGTGGGGATTCCCCAGTCCATCAGAGAGCAGCTTCACTCCTGAATCCTTCAGGTCATTGTTACTCAGGTCCAGCTCTCTCAGGTGTGAGGGGTTTGACTTCAGAGCTGAGACCAGAGAAGCACAGCCTTCCTCTGTGACTAGACAGCCTGACAGCCTGCAAAGATTCAAATCATATTAAAACCACACTGATTTGGTGGTGAAAATAGTGGCAGTATATTTTTTCAACATATTCAGATATATCAGTGTCCTGAAACCTTCCATATCTATTCATAAATGAATGTATCATTATTATAAATGACAAATGATCAAAGTATTGACTGTAGATGTCCTGACCTTAGTTAACTTTGTTTTCTTAATTATTTTAGTTAGGTCAGGGTGTGATGAGGGCTTGTTTAGTTTATAGACATCTATGGGGTTTGTCTAGTCTAGGTGTTTATATGTCTATGGTTGCCTGGATTGGTTCTCAAACAGAGGCAGCTGTTTATCGTTGTCTCTGATTGTGAACCATATTTCTTGGTTTATTTGTGGGTTGTTATTCTATGTTTAGTTGTTTAGTATTGTGGGTTGTTATTCTATGTTTAGTTGTTTAGTATTTGTGGGTTGTTATTCTATGTTTAGTATTGTGGGTTGTTATTCTATGTTTAGTTGTTTAGTATTGTGGGTTGTTATTCTATGTTTAGTTGCCTGTTCTGACATATTGCTTTACGGTTCATTTTGTTAGTTTCTTTTCTTCCTGTAAATAAAGAAGAATGTTACAACGACTGTGACATCAGATAGAAACATCTATAGAATGTTACAACGACTGTGACATCAGATAGAAACATCTATAGAATGTTACAACGACTGTGACATCAGATAGAAACATCTCTAGAATGTTACAACGACTGACGTCAGATAGAAACATCTGTAGAATGTTACAACGACTGTGATATCAGATAGAAACATCTATAGAATGTTACAACGACTGTGATGTCAGATAGAAACATCTATAGAATGTTACAACGACTGTGACGTCAGATAGAAACATCTATTGAATGTTACAACGACTGTGACGTCAGATAGAAACATCTATAGAATGTTACAACGACTGTGACATCAGATAGAAACATCTATTGAATGTTACAACGACTGTGACATCAGATAGAAACATCTATAGAATGTTACAACGACTGTGACATCAGATAGAAACATCTATAGAATGTTACAACGACTGTGACGTCAGATAGAAACATCTATAGAATGTTACAACGACTGTGACGTCAGATAGAAACATCTGTAGAATGTGAGTTATCACGTTACAGTTTATAATGTCACCTTTTATTTGAGGTAGACTGACCAGACTTGTATAAAAAGCAGAATCAGTCAAAAGACAGACAGTGAGGTATCAGATTTAGATTGTATTGAGTAGACAGTCCACACCATATATATTTAGACAGTGAGGTATCAGATTTAGATTGTATTGAGTATACAGTCCACACCATATCTATTTAGACAGTGAAGCTAACATTTTAAATGTGTCTCTATACTCCAACATTTTGGATTTGAGATCAAATGTTTCATATGAGGTGACAGTATATAATGTCACCTTTTATTTGGGGGTATTTTAATACATACAGTTGAAGTCGGTAGTTTACATACACCTTAACCAAATACATTTAAACTCAATTTTTACAATTCCTGACATTTAATCCTTGTTAAAATTCCCTGTCTTAGGTCAGTTAGGATCACCACTTTATGTTAAGAATGTGAAATGTCAGAATAATAGTAGAGAGAATTGTTTTTTTTTAGCTTTTATTTCTTTCATCACATTCCCAGTGGGTCACAAGTTTACATACACTCAATTAGTATTTGGTAGCATTGCCTTTACATTGTTTAACTTTTGTCAAATGTTCCTTCCACAAACTACCCACAATAAATTGGGTAAATTATGGCCCATTCCTCCTGATAGAGCTGGTGTAACTGAGTCAGGTTTGTAGGTCTCCTTGCTCACACATGCTTTTTCAGTTCTGCCCTCAAATTATCTGTAGGATTAAGGTCAGGGCTTTGTGATGGCCACTCCAATACCTTGACTTTGTTGTCCTTAAGCCATTTTGCCACAACTTTGGAAGTATGCTTGGGGTCATTTTCCATTTGGAAGAACCATTTGTGACCAATCTTTAACTTTCTGACTTATGTCTTGAAATGTTGCTTCAATATATCCACATAATTTTCTTCCCTCATGATGCCATCTATTTTGTGAAGTGTACCAGTCCCTCCTGCAGCAAAGCACCCCCACAACATGATGCTGCCACCCCCGTGCTTCATGTTTGGGATGGTGTTCTTCAGCTTGCAAGCCTCCCCCTTTTTCCTCCAAACATAACGATGGTCATTATGGCCAAACAGTTCTATTTTTGTTTCATCTGACCAGAGGACATTTCTCCAAAAAGTATGATCTTTGTCCCCATGCGCAGCTGCAAACTGTAGTTTGGCTTTTTTATGGCGATTTGGGAGCAGTGGCTTATTGCTTGATGAACAATCTTTCAGCTTATGTTGATATAGGACTCGTTTTACTGTGGATATAGATACTTGTGTACGTTTTTCCTCAAGCATCTTCACAAGGTCCTTTGCTGTTGTTCTGGGATTTATTTGCCACAAAGTAAGATCATCTCTAGGAGACAGAAAGCATCTCCTTCCTGAGCGGTATGACGGCTGAGTGGTCCCATGGTGTTTAGACTTGCGTACTATTGTTTGAACAGATGAACGTGGTACCTTCATTCATTTGGAAATTGCTCCCAAGGATGAACCAGACTTGTCGAGGTCTACAATATTTTTTCCGAAGTCTTGGCTGATTTCTTTTCATTTTCCCATGATGTCAAGCAAAGAGGCACTGAGCTTGAAGGTAGGCCTTGAAATACATCCAAATTATGTCAATTAGCCTATCAGAAGCTTCTAAAGCTATGACATGATTTTCTGGAATTTTCCAAGCTGTTTAAAGGCACAGTCAACTTACTGTATGTAAACCTCTGACCCACTGGAATTGTGATACAGTGAATTATAAATTAAATTATCTGTCTGTAAAAAAGTGTTTGAAAAATTACTTGTGTCATGCACAAAGTAGATGTCCTAACCGACTTGCCAAAACGATAGTTTGTTAACAAGACATTTGTGGAGTGGTTGAAAAACGAGTTTTAATGACTCCAAACTAAGTGTATGTAAACTTCCGACTTCAACTGTATGTGTTTCACGATGAAAATGAAATTATGATGATGCTATGATTAAGAAAAATCATGAATGAATCATGAACAATAATGAGTGAGAGAGTTACAGAGGCTACAACAAAACATGCTAACCTCTCACCATTACCAATAACAGAGGCTACAACAAAACATGCTAACCTCTCACCATTACCAATAACAGAGGCTACAAAAAAGCATGTTAACCTCTCACCATTACCAATAACAGAGGCTACAACAAAACATGCTAACCTCTCACCACTACCAATAACAGAGGCTACAACAAAACATGCTAACCTCTCACCATTACCAATAACAGAGACTACAACAAAACATGCTAACCTCTCAGATTTACCGATAACCTCTGTCACTTTCTCGATTCATTCATGATTAGTCATAATCATGGAATCATCCACATGAATGTAGAAGTGTTCAGAAACATCTTCTATTCTTACTGACAATACAAGTGAAGTGACTCCAAAATGACAGGACATTATTCACCATTCAGTTTCTATTAGGAAAACATCTAAAACACAACCAAGACAAACTGCAAATGCATTCAACAAGTTTGTAGAATCACTTGCTTGATGTAACCACTGCAGGCATGGAATTTGTGACAAAATACTAAACTTATGACTACTCTAATAGTAAGTAAATGAGTAAATGTGTCAGAATAATTACGACGTTTTCAAATGGGAGAACTACATACATAAAGTGCTTTCATATCTGATAATACTGACCTCAGAGTCTCCAGTTTACAGTGGGGATTCCCCAGTCCATCAGAGAGCAGCTTCACTCCTGAATCCTTCAGGTCATTATTACTCAGATCCAGCTCTCTCAGGTGTGAGGGGTTTGACCTCAGAGCTGAGACCAGAGAAGTACAGCCTTTCTCTGTGACTCCACATCCTGACAACCTGACAAAGAGATCATCATGACTTCACAAACACACTGTTAATTTAACACCAGTAGTGTAGAAGGATAATGGCAGATGCATTTGGTTTATTCTCCCAAACAAGATATAGATTAATCTTCTGTCTCCTTGAATTGTATGGTCATATTGTTATACTAATGTGAAAATCAATGCATTTACTCAATATGTTTTTAAATATGATATTATACACACAGGGTAGCCTTAGTGGTCAGAGCGTTGGACTAGTATCCGGAAGGTTGCAAGTTCAAACCCTGAGCTAACAAGGTACAAATCTGTCGTTTTGCCCCTGAACACCTGGACGTCATTGAAAATAAGAATTTGTTCTTAACACACCCTGACAGTTAAATAAAGGTAAAATAAAAAAAACAACACATATTTTTCTCTAAACTGAATATTTCTTCCTGATGATTAGTTCTTAAATGTCATTTTATTTACTCACAGAGCAGCTCTGGAGGCTTTGACCACTGGCAGCAGCCTCAGAAGACCTTCCTCTGATCTGGAGTATTTCTTCAGGTCAAACACATCCAGCTCCTTTTCTGAAGTCAGCAACACAAAGACCAGAGCTGACCACTGTGCAGGTGACAGGTTGGGTTTTGAGAGACTTCCTGATCTCAGGAAGCTTTGGATCTCCTCCACGAGAGAATGGTCATTCAGTTCATTCAGACAGTGGAACAGATTGATGCACCTCTCTGGAGAGGGATTCTCCCTGATCTTCTCCTTGATGTACTTGACTGTTTTTTCATGGGTCTTTGAGCTGCTTCTTGTCTTTGTCAGTAGACCTCGTAAGTGCTTCTGATTGGACTCCAGTGAGAGGCCCAGAAGGAAGCGGAGGAAAAGGTCCAGGTTTCCCGTCTCACTTTGTAAGGCTTTATCCACAGCACTCTTGTAGACAGTAACTTCAGGCTCGTCTCTGAACAGCGCAGAAATGTTCCTTGAGGTTGATTGAGGCTTGGCCATTAGATTCTCATTGTTGTTGATGAATGAGAGGAACACATAAACAGCAGCCAGAAACTCCTGAATGCTCAGATGAACAAAGCAGTACACCTTGTCCTGGTACAGCACACATTCCTCTTTAAAGAGCTGTGTGCACAATCCTGAGTACACTGAGGCTTCATTGACATCAATGCCAGCCTCTTTCAGGTCTTCTTCATAGAAAATAAGATTGCCATTCACAAGCTGTTGAAAAGCCAATTTTCCCAGTGACAGAATGCTCTCTTTATTCCCAAGATACTTTTCATTCTTCTGTTTGGTATGAAACACCACAAGGTGTGTGTACATCTCAGTCAGAGTCTTGGGCATCTCTTCTCTCTTATGTTTCAGCATGTGTTCAAGGACTGTTGCAGAAATCCAACAGAAGACTGGAATGTGGCACATGATGTGGAGGCTCCTTGATGTCTTTATGTGTGAGATGATTCTGTTGGCCAGGTCCTCATCACTGAATCTCTTCCTGAAGTACCTCTCCTTCTGTGGATCATTGAACCCTCGTACCTCTGTCACCTGGTCAACACACCCTGAAGTGATCTTATTGGCTGCTGCAGGTCGGGTAGTTATCCAGAGGAGAGCAGAGGGAAGCAGATTTCCCTTGATGAGATTTGTCAGCAGAACATCCACTGAGGTTGACTCTGTGACGTCCCAACAGATCTTGTTCTTCTGGAAGTCTAGGGGCAGTCGGCACTCATCCAGACCATCAAAGATGAACAGAACTTTGTACTTGTGGTAGTTGGAGATTCTTGATTGTTTGGTTTCCATTGAGAAGTGATTGAGAAGTTCAATGAATGTGTGTTTGTCCACTTTCATCAAATTCAGCTCCCGAAACGGGATTGAAAATACAAATTGGACATCCTGATTTGCTTTTCCTTCAGCCCAGTCCAGAATGAACTTCTGCACAGAGACTGTTTTTCCAATGCCAGCAACTCCCTTTGTCAGCACAGTTCTGATAGGTTTGTCTTGTCCAGTTAAGGGTTTGAAGATGTCATTACATTTGATTGCAGTCTCTGGTCTTGTTTGTTTCCTGGTTGTTGTCTCAATCTGTCTCAGCTCATGTTCCTTATTGACCTCTCCTGTTCCACCCTCTGTGATGTAGAGCTCTGTGTAGATCCTATTGAGAAGTGTTGGGTTTCCTTGTTTAGCGATCCCCTCAAATACACATTGAAACTTCTTCTTTAGATTAGATTTGAGTTCACGTTGGCAAATCACAGCAAGCTCATCTGAAGGAAGAAATAACACAGTGGATTTTAATATAACGCCTGTTTTAATAAATCCTCTTAGGGATGATGCGGAATTTGGTTCCTGTACAGGAACCAAAATCCGTGAAATTTCAGAGCGCCACCTGTAGTACTCGATAAAACTCAAACTTTCATTAAAACACACATGCAAGGTACTGAATTAAAGCTACACTCATTGTGAATCTAGCCAACATGTCAGATTTGTAAAATGCTTTTCGGCGAAAGCGTGAGAAGCTATTATCTGATAGCATGCACCCCCCGAAATACCTGAACGAGACCTAAACAAAATATTTAGCGGTAGCCGGCGCTACACAAAACGCATAAATAAAATATAAAACATTCATTACCTTTGACGAGCTTCTTTGTCGGCACTCCTATATGTCCCATAAACATCACAATTGGGTATTTTTCCCGATTAAATCCGTCATTGTATACCCAAAATGTCAAATTATGAAGGCCGGTCTGATCCAGGAAAATTCACCTTTACAAGACGCAACGTCACTTTTTAAAATTAAAAAAGTTGCGAACATTCGCATCATCCATAACAGGTTTTAATAAATGTTTTCATAATCCATTCCAGACTATTATTGTTATTATTATATTATTATTGGTATTATTGATGGTATTATTAATGTAGTCTCTCTCTCTCTCTAAATTAATCACCACAACACATCCCTGCTGCTACTTGATGAAGTCACTAGGTGTTGTGTTAAGGCTGCTACAATATCATTGAGTTACACAGCTACTTTAGCTGTACTTTAGCTACAGCTTTTAAATGTTATAAAACATCATTCATCATGAGGCAGACAGCTCTTACTTTTCTCCAGTGTGTCAGCAAGCTCCTTCTGGTTCATTGTCCTCAGGATGTGCAGTGTGATCTTCAGAGCCCCCTCTCTGGCACTGCTCTCCTGCTTCTCATCTTCAGCATCCACCACTTCCTGCTTCTGACTCTCAAAGCCTTCTGGGAGTTCTGGACTAAGAATCCTCTTGAACATCTTCAGCTCGTTCTTCACAAATCTAATAATATTCTCTTCAAGCAACTGAAAAAAATAAAGTAAATAAGTTAAGCAAGAAACAAAATGCTTTATATTCAAAACATTAATGAATGATTGACAGATCAACTTTACTTGAGATAAACAAGAAACAAATATACATAACAGGACCACATACACTGAATATAGAGGCCAGGTTTGTTTCATGACTCTGGGAAGACTGACCACTGAGCATCTCTGACTCCGATCTCTCCTGTTGGTTTCTGTGGACAAAACATGAGATTACATCTCCTCATCCAGGGAGTTCACACACACACACACACACACACACACACACACACACACACACACACACACACACACACACACACACACACACACACACACACACACACACACACACACACACACACACACACGTAGGGAATGTTGTGTTTGTTTAATATTGTTTTAGGACTATGAAAATGGACAAAATGATTAGCCTATGGATTATGAAAACAACAACAATAAATGGGAAAATGGGAGAGGAGAAATGACTAGAGACAGTGTTGTTTAACTCACTGACCATGACCCAGGAGTTCTTCTTACCTTTGTTCAGTAGAAAAGTCTCCCTCTCTAAAGTATATAAGAGCATCCATAGACCGGTCACTCTTCATGGACACACAGCTGGGAACAGGGGAGGCTGGTCTCTCCTGCTTAATTGGTCTTCAACACAACAGAGACAATGGCTGTCGTCCCAGAAGGAAGCCTTACAAACACCTGAGACCTTGTAACACTAACGAGTCACATGACAGCGGGTAGGGAAACTGGCTAATTGGGCCCAATTTGGACATTTTTACTTAGGGGTGTACTCACTTTTGTTGCCAGCGGTTTAGACATTAATGGCTGTGTGTTGAGTTATTTTGAGGGGACAGCAAATCTACACTGTTATACAAGCTGTACACTCACTACTTTACATTGTAGCAAAGTGTCATTTCTTCAGTGTTGTCACATGAAAAGATATACTCAAATATGTACAAAAATGTGAGGGGTGTACTCACTTTTGTGATATACTGTATATATAATATATATATATTTAATTATCTAAATGTATGGTGTTTTTAGTTGATGTCTTTTGAATTGTCTGTTATGTAATAATGGTTATTTTTTTTATTTTTTTGTAAGTGGTAAAATGAACTAGAACATTTTGTATTTTGCAATTCTGAGTAATTACTACTTTAGTAAATAATTACACATTATTCAGTACTACTGCAATTCCTCCATAATTCCAATAGATGGCAGCATAAGACCACTAATGCCATTTCAGAAGATTAGTTTAGTTTTCTCCCTGGATACACCACCACTCCCCCTCACAGGAAAACTCCCTTGTGCTTCTTCCTGTCCCTTTCCACACTGCTAACACAAGAGGAAGGACTGAAAAAGCATTTAACAGATTATTGTGAAGTAATATAATGATGATTCATGTTTATTATTACCTGGTTTTATGCTCATGTTTTGAAATTATACTTCATTACTATAATGATTATCAATAAACCTGAAAAGGAATTCATTGACCTCTGGTCTAGAAAAACACATTTTCCCAGTACATTCATTGTCAAATTCCTCAACCAGCATCGAGCCGCTCTGCCTTCTCTCCTTAGTAGTCAACTCAGCCCCGCTAAAAAGCTTGTGTCGTTACTCTGCCTTCTCTCGCTAGTAGTCATTTCAGCCCCGCTAAAAAGCTTGTGTCGTTACTCTGCCTTCTCCGGGGGCATGTTGAGGTAAATTTACTAACTGGGAGGGTTGAATTATGTAATTTATTGGAGGGCTGGAAGACGCACTCTTGTCTTTTCTATTCCGAGGTTGTTTACTCGCAATATCAGATATTAATATTATGTTTTATAATGCATGTATACTAAGGTTGAGGTTCTGACTAGTGACTATTTACCTGGGGTTCAATACCTGCTATAGTCACTATTTTTTTGCTCTCCCAAATCAACACAGCCCTAATATGAGATATATAGCTAACTAAAGTAATGAGAGACCATTTTAGAAAATTATGGCAATCATATAGTCTGTAGTTGTATGCTATTTTATGTCAATCATATTGCTGCTTGTAGCCTGTAACTGATGCTTCGTGGTCCATCATAGTGCTGCTTGTAGACTATAACTGATGCTTCGTGGTCCATCACATTGCTGCTTGTAGACTATAACTGATGCTTCATGGTCCATCATATTGCTGCTTGTAGACTATAACTGATGCTTCATGGTCCATCATATTGCTGCTTGTAGACTATAACTGATGCTTCATGGTCCATCATATTGCTGCTTGTAGACTATAACTGATGCTTCGTGGTCCATCATATTGCTGCTTGTAGCCTATAACTGATGCTTCATGGTCCATCATATTGCTGCTTGTAGACTATAACTGATGCTTCACGGTCCATCATATTGCTGCTTGTAAACTATAACTGTTGCTTCATGGTCGGCAGCGTAGCTTAGTGGTTAGAGCGTTGGACTAGTAACCGGAAGGTTGCAAGTTCAAACCCCCGAGCTGGTACAAATCTGTCGTTCTGCCCCTGAACAGGCAGTTAACCCACTGTTCCTAGGCCGTCATTGAAAATAAGAATTTGTTCTTAATTGACTTGCCTAGTTAAATAAAAAAAAATAAAAAAATAACCACCCTAATCCAATAAATCCAGCGAATGATAGTATTTGATGACAAAATTTGCCCACAAGGACAACCACCGCGCCACTCCACCCTACACAAAACATCCCTTATTTTCAGTGTTTCTACAATTCCCCCAGAGGAAACTGTATGGTGGAAAAACTATTGGGTTTTGACAGCAAATGATAAAAACATGACAGATAAATTCAAAATGAGAGGAAGGACTAGAGGCTACAAGGACAAAACTATTGATGCTGCAATGATGAAAATATCTCAAAACCCAAGAGAGGAGTTGCTAAAAAAACAACAACCGTCTTTTGCACCAAGTTTACCAAGTACTGGGAGAAAATGTAAGCAATCCTGAAAAAGCACTGGCATATTCTACAATCAGAAAACAAATCACACACCTCTTCAAGTAACCCCCACTGGTGGTCTATAAGTGTGGCATTGAGCATGTTGCTCTACCAAGGAGAGGAGGTAACATGGAGATCCTACCACTACAGAGGATGTAACATGGAGATCCTACCACTACAGAGGATGTAACATGGAGATCCTACCACGACAGAGGATGTAACATGGAGATCCTACCACTACAGAGGAGGTAACATAGAGATCCTACTACTACAGAGGAGGTAACATGGATTTCCTACCACTACAGAGGGAGGGGAGGTTACATAGAGATCCTACCACTACAGAGGAGGTAACATGGAGATCCTACTACTACAAAGGGAGGGGAGGTAACATGGAGATCCTACTACGACAAAGGGAGGCTTGCTGGATATCCTAAAAACATTGACCCCTAGTTGTGTGAATATTGACTTTGATCTCAGGCCCTGCTGAACAATTCTCTCTTTAAAATTGATATCTTCTTTCAACAGCTTATCAGAGTGCATCCAATATGTTCCTCCTGGTGATGATGCTTATTATGCATTAAGGTTGAACCAAAAGATTACATGGAACAAAACATGAATTGAAATAGGAAACAATTAAATAGGTGAAATTTAGGTGAAATGTAATTAAACAATAATGTCTGTTGATGCTAATATGATGTACAATATTCAGTTATGTTTCCATATCATAACAATAGACTAATATATTAAATATGTTATAAACTATTGTTTTTTAAACAGTTTATTTAATTCATTCTAATTAACTTAATAATTATGACACACCCCTCTCTATTGACATTGGTTAAACTAATTGCACTGTTTGTCTACATAACCTGGTTCAAGTATTCATGACATCACCCTGAAGAAGACACAGTGATGCTGAAACGTTGGTAAAAACCCAATAAATTACTGGGAGTTTATATATGGAGTTTATATATGGAGTTTATATATGGAGTTTATACATGGAGTGTGCGACTCAATTTATTTTTTATATCTTATAGTTTATTAGCCGTTAGTCAGAAACTCCACAAAAAAAAATATCTGGGTGTGCTCCAGCTCATGTTTTCTATTGGAAAAACTATTGGAACCATTTCCCTGTTTGACCGCTAGGTGTTATGGGTATTATGACACCTCCACTGTGGGGCTCTATAAAACTATTGGAACCATTTCCCTGTTTGACCGCTAGGTGTTATGGGTATTATGGCACCTCCACTGTGGGGCTCTATAAAACTATTGGAACCATTTCCCTGTTTGACCGCTAGGTGTTATGGGTATTATGACACCTCCACTGTGGGGCTCTATAAAACTATTGGAACCATTTCCCTGTTTGACCGCTAGGTGTTATGGGTATTATGACACCTCCACTGTGGGGCTCTATAAAACTATTGGAACCATTTCCCTGTTTGACCGCTAGGTGTTATGGGTATTATGACACCTCCATTGTGGGGCTCTATAAAACTATTGGAAACATTTCCCTGTTTGACCGCTAGGTGTTATGGGTATTATGACACCTCCACTGTGGGGCTCTATAAAACTATTGGAACCATTTCCCTGTTTGACCGCTAGGTGTTATGGGTATTATGACACCTCCACTGTGGGGCTCTATAAAACTATTGGAACCATTTCCCTGTTTGACCGCTAGGTGTTATGGGTATTATGACACCTCCACTGTGGGGCTTTATGGTGCAAATTAAATGGGAGAATCTAGAGAATAATATTAGTTTAATCTTGCTGTGATGTTCTCAGTAAAATGTCAGACACTAAACTCTATGTATTTAATATCTTAGAACAGTAATATTTTACCCATCAGCCTTCATTTCTCATGAAAAAACACAAACGAGAAAAGATGGTGGTTATTGTGTTTTGGATATAAACAATTCATAAAATCTTAAAAAAATGGTCCCTCTCACCTCTTAGATTTGGTGCCATGTTCCCCAGAGACATTCCTTTTAGAGGCAGGGCCCCCCTTCTCGCTCTCCCCAGTGAGACTCATTTTAGAGGCAGGGCCCCCTTCCTCTCTCTCCCCAGAGACATTCCTTTTAGAGGCAGGGCCCCCTTCCTCTCTCTCCCCAGAGACATTCCTTTTAGAGGCAGGGCCCCCTTCCTCTCTCTCCCCAGAGACATTCCTTTTAGAGGCAGGGCCCCCTTCCTCTCTCTCCCCAGAGAGACTCATTTTAGAGCACTGTCCCCTAAACAGAGATCCAGCATGTTGGTTGTGGTTAAGACAGTGACAACTAAACAGAGATCCAACATGTTAGTTGTGGTTAACACAGTGACAACTAAACAGAGATCCACCATGTTGGTTGTGGTTAACACAGTGACAACTAAACAGAGATCCACCATGTTGGTTGTGGTTAACACAGTGACAACTAAACAGAGATCCAACATGTTGGTTGTGGTTAACACAATAATTCTTGAAGGTCATATGTTCTCTTTTATTCATTATCTCTTAGTAAATGTTTTATTTCTAACGGACACATCCAAACAATGCATCACATGAATATGTAGTCCAGATGTATATTTTTCACCTTTTGTCCATAATAATAATAATATAATAATAATAATAATAATAATATAATATATAATAATATTAATAATAATGTGTCACTTTCTCTTTTAATAATTTCTCTCATTCTAGTGTGTTGCTTTCTTCAACAGGTATGATATTATGATGCTGTTTCTGAATTCAGTTCATAATATTAATGTTAAGAAAAGTCTGGTCAGTGGTTTCATACCAAATTACACAGGAAGCAGGAGTTCATTGGAATTTAGAAAACAACAAATGTTCTGATATTCTGAAAGATGATTTAGAACTATGATACATTAACATTTTTACAAATTATAAAATAACCACTATATAAGAATCGTATAATACGATATATGAACAATATGTTTTTAAATGTGACTTGCCTACGCCCAGTTAGCGCCATTTAGTATGATTGAACTGTCACGTAGCTGTCCCAGGTGAAATGGACTGTTAGATCTGAGTGTTTTACTGTCATTCACTATACTAAAATAACACCAGACATTTAATGTCTCTACACACTTTATAATAATCCCTGGGAAGATTCTTACCTTGTAGCCTGAATTCACAACCAGAACATGTCAAGTCACTGAGATATTTTCCGTTGTGCTGAGAGAGAACCTTCCTGATGACAAGTGTCTCTGTATCTATGTTCTAGGTACAGTTGATCTTTGGATGCAATAATATCTGGTCAAAGTCTAGTGACACAACACCATAGTATTTCATAACCATAACAGCAGTTGGCCAGTAAAGGCCATGGAATACTATAAAACAGGGTTCGTCAACTAGGTTTGGCTTCGGGACAATTGTTTTCTGAGTTAAAGTCGACTGTCAAGAACATAATTAGCATATAATATTATCACAATTAATAGGCTGAGTTAATGAATAGGCTGAATGAATGAATAGGCTGAGTTAATAAATAGACTGAATTAATGAACAGGCTGAATTAATGAACAGGCTGAATTAATGAGCAGGCTTAATTAATGAACAGGCTGAATTAATGAACAGGCTGAATTAATGAACAGGCTGAATAACAAACAGGCTGAATTAATGAATAGGCTGAATTAATGAATAGGCTGAGTTAATGAATAGACTGAAGTGACAATAAAATAATGTAGATCTGATTAAGTTCATAAAATCACCAGTATCTCGGTATTATGAATCTTAGCATGATACTTTCAAAGTGTCTTTCCCGCCCCAGACAGAGGCCTTCCCGCCCCAGACAGAGACCTTCCTGCCACAGACAGAGGCCTTCCTGCCCCAGACAGAGACCTTCCTGCCACAGACAGAGGCCTTCCCGCCCCAGACAGAGACCTTCCTGCCACAGACAGAGGCCTTCCCACCCCAGACAGTGTCCTTCCCGCCCCAGACAGAGGCCTTTCCGCCCCCAGACAGTGTCTTTCCTGCCCAAGACAGAGGCCTTCCCACCCCAGACAGAGGCCTTTCCGCCCCAGACAGTGTCCTTCCCGCCCCCAGACAGTGTCCTTCCTGCCCCAGACAGAGGCCTTCCCGCCCCAGCAGAAACATGTAATCATTAACTACAAGCTACAAACACGACAGTAGAATCCTCCTTCGTGGCCTGACCCAACAACAGAAGGTCACAAGCCTTCCTAAAAGCATAATGGGTACTAACCAAACACAATATGCCCTTCACAGACGAGGAGCTTTTCAAAAAGTGCATGGTGACAGTTTTGGAGTAATTGGCCACAGACAAGTCTATGGATAGCATAATTGCGTCTGTCAAACAGGTGCCCCTTGTCTGCTTCAACAACCGGACACGTGTCCATGCTCTGAAGGATGACGTGCATAGGATTGTTCTGGAAGGGCTCAGTCAGGCTGAGCATTTTCCCCTGGCTATTGATGAGAGAACTGTTGTTCCCCTGGCTATTGAGGAGAGAACTGTTGTTCCCCTGGCTATTGATGAGAGAACTGTTGCATTTGTTACATACATTAAAACAATCCCACGTTATAAATTAAAATGTAGCTGTGATTCAAACGAAAGAACGATGGAGCAACAAGAATTGATTAATCAGAAAATTCAGAAAGAATCCCAGCTGAGACACAGGCCATAGAAATGTAAAGGTCATTTCAGACTAAGCCGACATATGCAGTGTTTACTGTGAATGCAGTCTCCATGAAGGGGGAACATTTCCTTTAAATGTCAACAACTTGTAGGCCTGTCTGCTGTATATGAATATGTGTAGCCTGGCCTATATGATGAGTAACGTTATATTCAACCAGCCCATGTTTACTGTGAATCTCCATGAAGGGGGAACATTTCCTTTAAATGTCAACAACTTGTAGGCCTGTCTGCTGTATATGAATATGTGTAGCCTGGTCTATATGATGAGTAACGTTATATTCAACCAGCCCATGTAGTGTTTCAGGCGTTCAGACAGTGAAAACTGATGCGTTTTAAGCTCTCGCCCAAAGCCTGTTGTCTTGGCATGTGGACATAAACTTTCTGATCAACCAAATATGTTCTTATTCTACTCATTACAAGTCTCTAGTAGCACAATCAAGCTGTTTCCCCAGTTTACTGAGGAGTATATTCAACCCCAGCTAAAAGCCCACAGACCTATTTATTAAATAAAGTCCACCACAGTAAGAGTCCTCAACTGTAGTGAGAACATTCTGTCATATGTTTAAGGGCTGTTTCATGATTGTGATTCCAAAATGTTCCAGTGCTGAGGAACTGTAATGGTTTGAATACACCTGCTCTTTCTTATCAGAAATGATGAGTCTACAAAGCTTGTTCTCTAAATGTGTTTCTCTGTAGGCTACATACTGAACCCTTAAAGATATAATCCTTAGTTGATGAACCCATTTCTGTCAAGGCTCAGGAGAAGACCCAGATGCAGACAGTTTCGAAGTAACAACATTTTATTACACAGAATGGGGGGGGACAGGGGGGGGGGGGTAAACGACAGGTCAAGGACAGACAGAGGTCAGTAATCCAGAGCAGACTCCGAAAGGTACAGAACGGCAGGCTCAGGGTCAGGCTCAGGGTCAGGGTCAGGGTCAGGGTCAGGCTCAGGCTCAGGGCAGGGCAGGGTCAGGGCAGGCAGGGTCAGGGCAGGCAGGCTCAGGGTCAGGGCAGGGCAGGGCAGGCTCAGGGCCAGGGTCAGGGCAGGGCAGGCTCAGGCTCAGGCTCAGGCTCAGGGTCAGGGTCAGGGTCAGGGTCAGGGCAGGGCAGGGCAAGCAGGCAGGCTCAGGGTCAGGGTCAGGGTCAGGGCAGGGCAGGGCAGGGCAGGGCAGGGCAGGGCAGGGCAGGCAGGGTCAGGGCAGGGCAGGCAGGCTCAGGCTCAGGGTCAGGGTCAGGCAGAATGGTCAAAACCAGGAAAACTAGAAAACAGGAACTGACAGGTGCATGGGGAAAACCGCTGGTAGTCAGGCACGCTCAGGGCAGGCAGAATGGTCAAAATGGGAAAACTAGAGAACAGGAACTAGAGAATGACAGGAGTACGGGGAAAACTGCAGGTAGTCTTGACTAAACAAAACGAACTGGCAACAGACAAACAGAGAAGACAGATTTAAATACACTGGGGATAATGGGTGACACCTGGAGGGGGGTGGAGACAATCACCAAGACAGGTGAAACAGATCAGGATGTGACACTCGTCTCCTCAGGTTCTAGTCCTTCAATAAAACGAAATGCTACTACGACGTGGCCTTTTGGACAGGCGGATGACAATACCTTGGCAATACCTTGACCATCTATTGATAACAGATAATCAATACCTTGACCATCTATTGATAACAAATAATCAATACCTTGACCGTCTATTGATAACAGATAATCAATACCTTCACCATCTATTGATAACAGATAATCAATACCTTGACCATCTATTGATAACAGATTAAACAGACAGAAAATATGTTCAAGGAAATCCAATCTAAACAAAAAAACATTCAGAAATGACAGAAGCTGCTATGCAATTACTCTGTTACCATCCAACAACAGATCATTAGCAACAGAAACCAAGTTCAGAAACAGATACGAATACACATTATTATTGTGTTTGTCCACCAAGAATGATCATATAACTGATATGAGTTGACTTGTTCCTATATATATAACCTGTATATTTTTTCATCAGGCCACAGAGGAACCTCAGTTCTAGCAGCAGACTGAAGGTTCCCTCCAGATTGGTCCTCAATCTGTTACTCTGCTGTCTGTGGAGTTCAGTCTTGGAAGAGACTGCTGGTGGGGGACCATCAATCTGTTACTCTGCAGTCTGTGGAGTGCAGTCTGGAAGAGACTGCTGGTGGAGGACCATCAATCTGTTACTCTGCAGTCTGTGGAGTACAGTCTGGAAGAGACTGCTGGTGGGGGACCATCAATCTGTTGCTCTGCAGTCTGTGGAGTGCAGTCTGGAAGAGACTGCTGGTGGGGGACCATCAATCTGTTACTCTGCAGTCTGTGGAGTGCAGTCTGGAAGAGACTGCTGGTGGGGGACCATCAATCTGTTGCTCTGCAGTCTGTGGAGTACAGTCTGGAAGAGACTGCTGGTGGGAGACCATCAATCTGTTACTCTGCAGTCTGGAAGAGACTGCTGGTGGGGGACTATCAATCTGTTCCTCTGCAGTCTGGAAGAGACTGCTGGTGGGGGACCATCAATCTGTTGCTCTGCAGTCTGTGGAGTACAGTCTGGAAGAGACTGCTGGTGGGGGACCATCAATCTGTTCCTCTGCAGTCTGGAAGAGACTGCTGGTGGGGGACCATCAATCTGTTACTCTGCAGTCTGGAAGAGACTGCTGGTGGGGGACCATCGACGGAGGATGCTGTTCTTCCTCTCCATCATCTTCAGTTTTCTGTCATCAGAAAAGTTCTAAATACTTTGACCAGGGAGATCAATTATATTCATTGATCTAACAATTACACTGTTAAAAACTGAGGAAGTAATTCTCTATCTGCACAACCTGAATGGTATGGATTTTATATAGGCTATGTTGACATATCAAATCAAATGTTATTGGTCACATACACATGGTTAGCAAATGTTAATGCGAGTGTAGCGAAATTCTTGTGCTTCTAGTTCCGAAAGTGCAGTAAATATCCAATGAGTAATCTAACAATTCCACAACTACTACCTTATACACACAAATGTAAAGGGAAGAACAAGAAAATTTACATATAAATATATGGATGAGCGATGGCCCGAACGGCATAGACAAGATGCAATAGATGGTATAGAGTATCGTATATACATGAGATGAGATGAGATGAGTAAGGTAGGGTATGTAAACATGATATAAAGTGGCATTGTTTAAAGTAACTCGTGATACATTTATTACATCCAATTTTTAATTATTAGTGGCTAGAGATTAGAGTCAGTGTGTTGGCAGCAGCCACTCAATGTTAGTGATGGCTTTTTAACAGTCAAATGGCCTTGAGATTGAAGCTGTTTTTCAGTCTCTAGGTCCCAGCTTTGATGCACCTGTTCTGACCTCGCCTTCTGGATGATAGCGGGGTGAACAGGCAGTGGCTCGGGTGGTTGTTGTCCTTGATGATCTTTTTGGCCTTCCTGTGACATCGGGTGGTGTAGGTGTCCTGGAGGGCAGGTAGTTTGCCCCCGGTGATACGTTGTGCAGACCTCACTACACTCTGGAGAGCCTTACAGTTGTGGGCGGAGCAGTTGCCGTACCAGGCGGTGATACAGCCTGACAGGATACTCTCGATTGTACATCTGTAAAAGTGTTTTTGGTGACAAGTCAAATTTCTTCAGCCTTCTGAGATTGAAGAGGTGCTGGTGCGCCTTCTTCACCATGCTGTCTGTGTGGTTGGACCATTTCCGTTTTCCTGTGATGTGTACACCGAGGAACTTAAAACGTTCAACCTACAGTCCTGTCGATATGGATGGGGGGATGCTCCCTCTGGTAATCAAGCCTACCACTGTTGTGTCACCTGCAAACTTGATGATTGAGTTGGAGGCGTGCATGACCACTCAGTCATGGGTGAAAAGGAGTACAGGGGAGGGCTGAGAATGCAGCCTTGTGGGGCCCCAGTGTTGAGGATAAGTGGGGTGGAGATGTTGTTTCCTACCCTCACCACCTGGGTGCAGCTCATCAGAAAGTCCAGTACCCAGTTGCACAGGGCGAGGTTGAGACCCAGGGTCTCGAACTTAATGACGAGTTTGCAGGGTACTATGGTGTTAAATGCTGAGCTGTAGTCAATGAACAGCATTCTTACATAGGTATTCCTCTTGTCCAGATAGGACAGGCCAGTGTGCAGTGTGGTTGAGATTGCATCGTCTGTGGACCTATTTGGGCGGTAAGCAAATTGGAGTGGGTCTAGGGTGTCAGGTAAGGTAGAGGTGATATGATCCTTAACTTGCCTCTCAAAGGACTTCATGATGACAGAAGTGAGTGCTATGGGGCGATAGTCGTTTAGCTCAGTTACCTTAGCTTTCTTGGGAACAGGAACAATGGTGGCCCTCTTGAGGCAGACTGGGATAGGGATTGATTGAATATGCTTGTAAACACACCAGCCAGCTGGTCTGAGGGCGCAGTTAGGGATGCCTTCTGGGCCGGCAGCCTTGCGATGGTTCACGCATTTAAATGTTTTACTCACGTTGGTCACGGAGAAGCCTAGTAGGCTACAATAAAAAGTATTAATAAAAAGTAACACAATAAGAATAACAATAACGAGGTTATATACAGGGGGCACCGGTACCGAGTCAGTGTACAGGGGTACAGGCTATTTGAGTTAATCTGTACATGTAGGTGGGGGCGAAGTGACTGTGCATAGGTAACAAACAAACAATGAGCAGCAGCAGTGTACAAGAGGGGGGTTGTCAATGTAAATTGTCCAGTGGGTATTTTTATGAATTGTTCAGCAGTCTAATGGCTTGTGGGTAAAAGCTGTTGAAGAGCATTTTGGTTTTCTTTTTGTAATCCGTGATTGACTGTAGCCCCTACCACATGCGTCTCGTGTTTGAGCCATTGAATTAAGACTCTACTTTGTCTCTATACTGACGTTTAGCTTGTTTGATTGTCTTTGGGAAGGAATAGCTACCCTGTTTGTATTCGGTCATGTTTCCAGTCGTCTTGCCATGATTAAAAGCGGTGATTTCCACTTTCAGTTTCGCACGAATTCTGCCGTCAATCCACAATTTTGGTTGGGGAAGGTTTTATTAGTCACCGTGGGTACAACATCACCGATGCACTTGCTAATAAACTCGCTCACCGAATCAGCGTATACATCAATGTTGTTGTCTGAGGGTACCCGGAACATATCCCAGTCCACGTGATTGAAGCAATCTTGAAGTGTGGAATCCGATTGGTTGGGCCAGCGTTGGATAGACCTGAGTACGGGCGTTTCCTGTTTAAGTTCCTGTCTATAGGCTGGGAGCAAAAAAATTGAGTCATGGTCAGATTTGCTGACGGGAGGGCAGGGGAGGGCTTTGTATGCATCATGGAAGTTAGAGTTGCAATGATCCAGAATGCTACCAGCTCGAGTCACGCATTCGATATGCTGATAAAATTTAGGGAGCCTTGTTTTCAGATTAGCTTTGTTAAAATGCCCAGCTACAATAAATGCAGCCTCAGGATATATGGTGACCAGTTTACATAGATAGAGTCCAGTGAAGTTCTTTCAGGGCCATCGAGGTATCTGCTTGGGGGGAATATACACGGCTGTGACTATAATCGAAGAGAATTTTCTTGGTAGATAATGCGGTCTGCATTTTATTGTAAGGAATTCTAGTTCAGGTGAACAAAAGGACTTGAGTTCCTGTATGTTGTTATGATTACACCATGAGTTGTTAATCATATGGCATACACCCCCGCCCTTCTTCTTACCGGAGAGATGTTTGTTTCTTTCGGTAATGAGGTGTAGTTCTAGTTATGAATATAAACTGTGTAGGTGTAGTTCTAGTTATGAATATAAACTGGTAATGAGGTGTACTTATAAATGTAAACTGGTAATGAGGTGTAGTTTTAGTTATGAATATAAACTGGTAATGAGGTGTAGTTTTAGTTATGAATATAAACTGGTAATGAGGTGTAGTTTTAGTTATGAATATAAACTGGTAATGAGGTGTAGTTTTAGTTATGAATATTAATTGGTAATGAGGTGTAGTTTTAGTTATGAATATAAACTGGTAATGAGGTGTAGTTTTAGTTATGAATATAAACTGGTAATGAGGTGTAGTTTTAGTTATGAATATAAACTGTGTAGGTGTAGTTCTAGTTATAAATGTAAACTGGTAATGAGGTGTAGTTTTAGTTATGAATATAAACTGGTAATAAGGTGTAGATATGAATATAAACTGGTAATGAGGTGTAGTTATGAATATAAACTGGTAATGAGGTGTAGTTTTAGTTATGAATATAAACTGGTAATGAGGTGTAGTTATGAATATAAACTGGTAATGAGGTGTAGTTTTAGTTATGAATATAAACTGGTAATGAGGTGTAGTTTTGAATATAATCTGGTAATGAGGTGAAGTTTTAGTTATGAATATAAACTGGTAATGAGGTGTAGTTTAAGTTGTGAATATAAACTGGTAATGAGGTGTAGTTTTAGTTATGAATATAAACTGGTAATGAGGTGTAGTTATGAATATTAATTGGTAATGAGGTGTAGTTTAAGTTGTGAATATAAACTGGTAATGAGGTGTAGTTTTAGTTATGAATATAAACTGGGAATGAGGTGAAGTTTTAGTTGTGAATATAAACTGGTAATAATCTAGTGATGATGTCTGTGACTATAACAGAACTCATATGGCAGGCAAACACCTGAGAAAAAAATCCAAACAGGAAGTGAGAATTCTGAGGCTGGTCGATTTTCAACTCATCGCCTATTCAAATCCCAGTAAGATATGGATCTGTTTGCACTGCCTACGCCTTCCACTAGATGTCAACAGTCTGTAGAACGTTGAATGAAGCCTCTACTGTGATGTGGGGCTGGATGGGAGGTGTTTGAGTCAGTGGTCTGGCAGAGAGCCAGTTCCTGGTCATGCGCATTCCACATGATATCGCCTTGCTTTCCATTACTTCTGTAGACACAAAGGAATTCTCGGGTTTGAACGTTATTGAATATTTATGATAACAACATTTTGAAGATTGATTATCTACTTAGTTTGACAAGTTTATTCGAACTGTAATACAACTTTTTGAAGTTTTCGTCCGACGTTCGCCTGGACCTGCGCAAGCTTTTGGACATGTTTACTAAACGAGCTTTGAAAAGTAGCTACTTTTTTAAATTAATGGACATTATCGAACAAAACAACAATTTATTGTGGAACTAGGATTCCTGGGAGTGCATTCTGATGAAGATCATCAAAGTTAAGGGAGTATTTATGATGTAATTTCGTATTTCTGTTGACTCCAACATGGAGGAGAAATGCTGTTTATATCTGAGCGCCGTCTCAGATTATTGCATGGTTTGCTTTTTCCGTAAAGTTTTTTTAAAAATCTGACACAGCGGTTGCATTAATAAGAACAACTAAACATACATGTTTTGTGTAACATGAAGTCCTATGAATGTCATCTGATGAAGATCATCAAAGGTTAGTGATTCATTTTATCTATATTTCTGCTTTTTGTGACTCCTATCTTTGGCTGGGAAAATGGCTGTGTTTTTCTGTGGCTGTGTACTGATCTAACATAATAGTTTGGTGTGCTTTCGCCATAAATCCTTTTTGAAATCAGACATGTTGGCTGGGTACACAACATGTGTAGCTTTAATTTGGTGTCTTTCATGTGTGAATTCATGAAAGATTGATTTTTAGAGTAATTTATTTGAATTTGGCGCTCTGCATTTTTACTGGCTTTTGGCCAAGTGGGATGTTAGCGTCCCACATATCCCAGAGAAGTTAACCTTTCATCTATAAGTGAAAAATAAGGAATCATAGCTTTCACCTGGATTCACAGTTTGTCATGAAAAAGAAAGGTGTCCTTAACGTTTTATACATTCATGGGTTTTGTTATGTAGCCTATTGTTTTCTCTTGATTCAACCTGCCATCTACCCACCTGGGGACTGAGGGTTATGAGAGAACCCCCACATCACTAGCTTCTCTTTATACAACCTGCCATCTACCCACCAGGGGACTGAGGGTTATTAGAGAACCCCCACATCACTAGCTTCTCGTTATTCAACCTGCCATCTACCCACCTGGGGACTGAGGGTTATGAGAGAACCCCCACATCACTAGCTTCTCTTTATTCAACCTGCCATCTACCCACTTGGGGACTGAGGGTGATGAGAGAACCCCCACATCACTAGCTTCTCGTTATTCAACCTGCCATCTACCCACCTGGGGACTGAGGGTTATGAGAGAACCCCCACATCACTAGCTTCTCTTTATACAACCTGCCATCTACCCACCTGGGGACTGAGGATTATGAGAGAACCCCCACATCACTAGCTTCTCTTTATTCAACCTGCCATCTACCCACCTGGGGACTGAGGGTTATGAGAGAACCCCCACATCACTAGCTTCTCTTTATTCAACCTGCCATCTACCCACCTGGGGACTGAGGGTTATGAGAGAACCCCCACATCACTAGCTTCTATTTATTCAACCTGCCATCTACCCACCTGGGGACTGAGGGTTATGAGAGAACCCCCACATCACTAGCTTGCATGTTCTGCAGCCTTGAAAAGATATGGAGGGGATGACTGGGAGGCAGGTTGGCATTTACTGTCATGAATCATGCCCTGGAGGCAGTTCAGCAAAGAGGTCACTAACTGGCACAGGCAAGTAATCAAATCAGATTTTAATCCTAACCTCACTTCTAATCCTTCCCTTAATTTGAGACCATAAAACAACATTATTTTCCACAGCCAATTTGACTTTGTAGCAGTTCTGCCTCCAGGTCATGATTCATGACAAACGTCAACAAGCGACTGTAAAATCAATAACGCAACTGTTTCACAAGTAACATGCTTTTTCTTGTTTCAAGTATGTTTAATTATGAAAAGTACAATATATCCTTGTATACTTGTACAACTATGGAGCGTATGTCCATATATCATTGTACAATTTGTTATTCAACATTAAAAACATAGAACAAATGATCAAATTGGTATTTTAACAGTGTTATTGTACGAGTTTAAATGTTTAAACAGAGGATCCACCTAAAACAGTATAAAACAAGATGATAAACAGAGGATCCATCTAAAACAGTATAAAACAAGATGATAAACAGAGGATCCATCTAAAACAGTATAAAACAAGATGATAAACAGAGGATCCATCTAAAACAGTATAAAACAAGATGATAAACAGAGGATCCATCTAAAACAAGATGATAAACAGAGGATCCATCTAAAACAGTATAAAACAAGATGATAAACAGAGGATCCATCTAAAACAGTATAAAACAAGATGATAAACAGAGGATCCATCTAAAACAGTATAAAACAAGATGATAAACAGAGGATCCATCTAAAACAGTATAAAACAAGATGATAAACAGAGGATCCATCTAAAACAGTATTAAACAAGATGATAAACAGAGGATCCATCTAAAACAGTATAAAACAAGATGATAAACAGAGGATCCATCTAAAACAGTATAAAACAAGATGATAAACAGAGGATCCATCTAAAACATTATAAAACAAGATGATAAACAGAGGATCCATCTAAAACAGTATAAAACAAGATGATAAACAGAGGATCCATCTAAAACAGTATAAAACAAGATGATAAACAGAGGATCCATCTAAAACAGTATCAAACAAGATGATAAACAGAGGATCCATCTAAAACAGTATAAAACAAGATGATAAACAGAGGATCCATCTAAAACAGTATAATACAAGATGTTAAACAGAGGATCCATCTAAAACAGTATAATACAAGATGATAAACAGAGGATCCATCTAAAACAGTATAAAACAAGATGATAAACAGAGGATCCATCTAAAACAGTATAAAACAAGATGATAAACAGAGGATCCATCTAAAACAGTATAAAACAAGATGATAAACAGAGGATCCATCTAAAACAGTATAAAACAAGATAATAAACAGAGGATCCATCTAAAACAGTATAAAACAAGATGATAAACAGAGGATCCATCTAAAACAGTATAAAACAAGATGATAAACAGAGGATCCATCTAAAACAGTATAAAACAAGATGATAAACAGAGGATCCATCTAAAACAGTATAAAACAAGATGATAAACAGAGGATCCATCTAAAACAGTATAAAACAAGATGATAAACAGAGGATCCATCTAAAACAGTATAAAACAAGATGATAAACAGAGGATCCATCTAAAACAGTATAAAACAAGATGATAAACAGAGGATCCATCTAAAACAGTATAAAACAAGATGATAAACAGAGGATCCATCTAAAACAGTATAAAACAAGATGATAAACAGAGGATCCATCTAAAACAGTATAAAACAAGATGATAAACAGAGGATCCATCTAAAACAGTATAAAACAAGATGATAAACAGAGGATCCATCTAAAACAGTATAAAACAAGATGATAAACAGAGGATCCATCTAAAACAGTATAAAACAAGATGATAAACAGAGGATCCATCTAAAACAAGATGATAGACAGAGGATCCATCTAAAACAGTATAAAACAAGATGATAAACAGAGGATCCATCTAAAACAGTATAAAACAAGATGATAGACAGAGGATCCATCTAAAACAGTATAAAACAAGATGATAAACAGAGGCTCCATCTAAAACAGTATAAAACAAGATGATAGACAGAGGATCCATCTAAAACAGTATAAAACAAGATGATAAACAGAGGATCCATCTAAAACAGTATAAAACAAGATGATAAACAGAGGATCCATCTAAAACAGTATAAAACAAGATGATAAACAGAGGATCCATCTAAAACAGTATAAAACAAGATGATAAACAGAGGATCCATCTAAAACAGTATAAAACAAGATGATAAACAGAGGATCCATCTAAAACAAGATGATAGACAGAGGATCCATCTAAAACAGTATAAAACAAGATGATAAACAGAGGATCCATCTAAAACAGTATAAAACAAGATGATAGACAGAGGATCCATCTAAAACAGTATAAAACAAGATGATAAACAGAGGCTCCATCTAAAACAGTATAAAACAAGATGATAGACAGAGGATCCATCTAAAACAGTATAAAACAAGTGCAGTATGTTCTGAGAATGTTACTTTAATGTAACTCATAACGTCACACTGGGAGTCTTGTGGAAAGAACGCATGCTGTTTTGGGTGTGTGTGTCCAGTGTTTGTGTGTCCAGTGTGTGTGTGTGTGTGTGTCCAGTGTGTGTGTGTTTGTCCAGTGTGTGTGTGTGTGTGTGTTCAGTGTATGTGTGTGTCCAGTGTGTGTGTGTGTGTGTGTGTGTCCAGTGTGTGTGTGTTTGTCCAGTGTGTGTGTGTGTGTGTTCAGTGTATGTGTGTGTCCAGTGTGTGTGCATGTGTGTGTGTGAGTCCAGTGTGTGTGTGCGTGTGTGTGTGTGTGTGTGTGTAAAGTGTGTTTGTGTGTGAGTGTGTGTCCAGTGTGTGTGTCCAGCATGTGTGTGTGTATGTGTCCAATATGTGTGCTTGTGTGTGTGTCCATTGTGTGTGCGTGTCTGTGTGTGTGGCAAGTGTGTCTGTGTATGTTGTGTGTGTGTGTGTGTGTGTGTGAGTCCAGTATGTGTTTATGTGTCCAGTGTGTATGTTTGCTCAGTGTGTTATTGTGTCAGTGTGTGTGAGTGTGTGTGTGACCAATGTGTGTGTGTGTTTGTGTCCAATGTGTTTGTGTGAGTGTTTGTGTGTCCAGTAAGTGTGTGTGTCCAGTGTGTGTGCTTGTGTGTCCAATGTGTGTGTGTGTGTCTAGAGTGTTTGTGTGTGTGTATCCAATATGTATGTGTGTGTGTGTGTGTGTGTCCAATGTGTGTGTGTGTGTCCAATGTGTGTGTGTGTGTTTGTGTCCAATGTGTTTGTGTGTGTGTTTCCAATGAGTGTGTGTGTGAGTCCAGTGTGTGTGTGTGTGTGTGTGTGTCCACTGTGTGCCTGTGTCCAGTGTGTGTGTGTGTGTGTGTCCAGGGTTTGTGAATTCAATGTGTATGTGTGTGTCCATTGTGTGTGTATGTGTGTGTGTGTGTGTGTCCAGTGTGTGTGTGTCCAGTGTGTGTGTGTCCAGTGTGTGTGCGTGTGTCCAGTTTGTGTCCAATATGAGTGTGTGACCAATGTGTGAGTGTGTGTGTGTGTTCAGTTTGTGTGTGTGTGTGTGTGTGTCCAATGTGTGTGTGTGTGCATGTGTCCAATGTGTGTGTGTGTGTGTGTGTGTTTGTGTGTCCAATGTGTGTGTGCGTGTCTGTGTGTGTGTCCAGTGTGTCTGTGTATGTCGTGTGTGTGTGTGTCCAAATGTGTGTGTGCGTGTCTGTGTGTGTGTCCAGTGTGTCTGTGTATGTCGTGTGTGTGTGTGTCCAGTGTGTGAATGTCCAGTGTGTGTGTGTGTGTGTGTCCAGTGTGTGAGTGTCCAGTGTGTGTGTGTGTGTGTCCAGTGTGTGTGTGTCCAGTGTGTGTGCCTGTCTGTGTGTGTGTCCAGTGTGTCTGTGTATGTCGTGTGTGTGTGTCCAGTGTGTGTGTGTGTGTGTGTGTGTGTCCAGTGTGTGTGTGTCCAGTGTGTGTGTGTGTGTGTGTGTGTGTGTCCAGTGTGTGTGTGTGTCCAGTGTGTGTGTGTGTGTGTGTGTGTCTATGTGTCCAGGGTGTGTGTGTCCAACGTGTGTGTGCATGTCTGTGTGTGTGTGTCCAGTGTGTGTGTGTCCAGTGTGTGTGCGTGTCTGTGTGTGTGTCCAGTGTGTCTGTGTATGTCGTGTGTGTGTGTGTCCAGTGTGTGAGTGTCCAGTGTGTGTGTGTGTGTGTTTGTCCAGTCTGTATGTGTGTGTGTGTGCCAGGTTTTTATTTCAATGACACAGAGTCGCCATCATCCCAAACCCCAAACCCTGGATAGAGGGGCTCAGTGAATGTGGAGGTGAATGTGATCAGGTGGGTCAGTGTGTCAGAGGAGGCTCTATAGAAGGACAGAGTGCCGGCTGGCCAGTCCAGATACACTCCTACTCTGTGGGAGCTGGAGGGGCGGACGTCTATGGTAGAGGGATAATGATTGTGATAGGCAGAGTAACGGTTGTCATAGCAGTCCAGACTCCAGGACTTGTTATTACATCCAAGACCACAGTCCTTAACCCCTCCTCTCCTGTTGATTCCTTTATATGTCACTCCTATAACAGTCCTGCTCCCACTCCACTCTACCTCCCAGTAACAGCGCCCAGTCAGACCCTCTCTACACAGCACCTGTCTATAGCCCTTAAATCTCTCTGGGTGATCAGGATACGGCTGCTCCTCTCTCCTATGTATCACCTTTCTGTTCTCCTCAGACAGATAGAGGCGTCTGTTTACTGTGTTTAGGTCCAGTGTGAGATCACAGACATCTGATGGATGAAACCAGACACAATATTAGAAATCATCATCATTCACATTAGAATGTTAACTCACTTTTCACTAATTCATTTAATGTAGATGTTTCTAGGTATCAAAATGAGAAGTTAAGGTAACTTGAGACTTGTTGAATGATCATATGTTATACTGTATGGTAATATAAAACACACTTATTCCCATTAATTACACACACATACACACACTTCTAATGTAACCCTAAGACACCACACACACACACACACACATCCTGAACACACATTCCTAACGTAACACACACACACACATTGTCAAATCAACTCTTTGTAAACTTTGGTGTCCCTGATTTCTGCTTCTGTAGAACTACAGCTGATATTTAATATGACCAAGTAAGTAATGATGGTGATCTTTGACTTTGACTTAACTTGACACTCACATTTTCTAAGTCCAGGGTTCATTCTGTTCTCTCCACCATGTTCCACACTGTGGCGGTAAGCAGAAGAATAGACAGTCAATAGACAGTCATTGACGGATAGACATCAACTCACACACACACACACACACACACACACACACACACACACACACACACACACACACACACACACACACACACACACACACACACACACACACACACACACACACCACAAACACACACAGCATATATCTTTGTCCAAGTGGTGGTAAGAATGTTTGTCTTAACTAGCCTGATAAGTCAAACATGTCTGTTATGTCTACCCTTACAAGAACCCTGATGTGGCAGGGCTAATACATAGCAGAAGGAAAGGGAAGCACAGCCTACCAGATAAGCTAAATCACTTCTTTGCTTCGAGGCAAGCAACACTGAAACAGGCATGAGAGCACCAGCTTTCCGGACGACTGTATGATCAAGCTCTCCGAAACCGATGTGAGTAAGACCTTTAAACAGGTCAACATACACAAGGCTGCAAGGCCAGATGGATTACCAGGACGTGTGCTGATCAACTGGCGGGTGTCTTCACTGACATTTTCGACATGTCTTGAGTCTGTAATACCAACATGTTTCAAGCAGACAGGGCGGCAGGGTAACGTTAGAGCGTAAAAGACCAAAAACCAGAAGGTTGCAAGTTCAAATCCCTGAGCTGACAAGGTACAAATCTCTTGTTCTGCCCCTGAACAGGCAGTTAACCCAGTGTTAACCCAAAATTGCCCTCGCTAGAAGCATGTGTTCCAGACAGAAGGAAGTGGATGGCTGCAAACTTTCTCCTTTTAAACTCGAACAAAACAGAGATGCTTGTTCTAGGTCCCAAGAAACAAAGAGATCTTCTGTTGAATCTGACAATTAATCTTAATGGTTGTACAGTTGTCTCAAATAAAACTGTGAAGGACCTCGGCGTTACTCTGGACCCTGATCTCTCTTTTGAAGAACATTTCAAGGACAGCTTTTTTCCATCTACGTAACATTGCAGAAACATCGCAACAAATCAGAAACTTTCTGTCCAAAGATTATGCAGAAAAATTAATCCATGCTTTTGTCACTTCTAGGTTAGACTACTGCAATGCTCTACTTTCCGGCTACCCGGATAAAGCACTAAATAAACTTCAGTTAGTGGTAAATACGGCTTCTAGAATCCTGACTAGAACCAAAAAAGTTGATCATATTACTCCAGTGCTAGCCTCCCTACACTGGCTTCCTGTCAAGGCAAGGGCTGATTTCAAGGTTTTACTGCTAACCTACAAAGCATTACATGGGCTTGCTCCTACCTATCTCTCTGATTTGGTCCTGCCGTACATACCTACACGTACGCTACGGTCACAAGACGCAGGCCTCCTAATTGTCCCTAGAATTTCTAAGCAAACAGCTGGAGGTAGGGCTTTCTCCTATAGAGCTCCATTTTTATGGAATGGTCTGCCTACCCATGTAAGAGATGCAAACTCGGTCTCAACCTTTAAGTCTTTACTGAAGACTAATCTCTTCAGTGGGTCATATGATTGAGTGTAGTCTGGCCCAGGAGTGGGAAGGTGAACGGAAAGGCTCTGGAGCAACGAACCGCCCTTGCTGTCTCTGCCTGGCCGGTTCCCCTCTTTCCACTGGGATTCTCTGCCTCTAACCCTATTACAGAGGCTGAGTCACTGGCTTACTGGGGCTCTTACTGGGGCTCTTTTTTCCCTAGGAGGGGTGCGTCACTTGAGTGGGTTGAGTCACTGATGTGATCTTCCTGTCTGGGTTGGCGCCCCCCCTTGGGTTGTGCCGTGGCGGAGATCTTTGTGGGCTATACTCAGCCTTGTCTCAGGATGGTAAGTTGGTGGTTGAAGATATCCCTCTAGTGGTGTGGGGGCTGTGCTTTGGCAAAGTGGGTGGGGTTATATCCTTCCTGTTTGGCCCTGTCCGGGGTTGTCCTCGGATGGGGCCACAGTGTCTCCTGACCACTCCTGTCTCAGCCTCCAGTATTTATGCTGCAGTAGTTTATGTGTCGGGGGGCTAGGGTCCGTTTGTTATATCTGGAGTACTTCTCCTGTCCTATTCGGTGTCCTCTGTGAATTTAAGTGTGCTCTCTCTAATTCTCTCTTTCTCTCTTTCTTTCTCTCTCTCGGAGGACCTGAGCTCTAGGACCATGCCCCAGGACTACCTGACATGATGACTCCTTGCTGTCCCCAGTCCACCTGGCCGTGCTGCTGCTCCAGTTTCAACTGTTCTGCCTTATTATTATTCGACCATGCTGGTCATTTATGAACATTTGATCATCTTGGCCATGTTCTGTTATAATCGCCACCCGGCAAAGCCAGAAGAGGACTGGCCACCCCACATAGCTGGTTCCTCTCTAGGTTTCTTCCTAGGTTTTGGCCTTTCTAGGGAGTTTTTCCTAGCCACCGTGCTTCTACACCTGCATTGCTTGCTGTTTGGGGTTGTAGGTTGGGTTTTTGTACAGCACTTTGAGATATCAGCTGATGTACGAAGGGCTACAGTGCCTTGCGAAAGTATTCGGCCCCCTTGAACTTTGCGACTTTTTGCCACATTTCAGGCTAATAATTTTGCACGCCCAATTTTTCAGTTGTTAAAAAAGTTTGAAATATCCAATAAATGTCGTTCCACTTCATGATTGTGTCCCACTTGTTGTTGATTCTTCACAGTTTTATATCTTTATGTTTGAAGCCTGAAATGTGGCAAAAGGTCGCAAAGTTCAAGGGGGCCGAATACTTTCGCAAGGCACTGTATATAAATACATTTGATTTGATTTGTTCTTAACTGACTTGCCTAGTTAAATAAAGGTAAATATAGTAATAATAAAATAAAAAAATATAGACCACCTGTGCCCAAGAACACAAAGGCAACCTGCCTAAATTACTACAGACCCGTAGCAATGAAGTGATTTGCAAGGCTGGTAATGGCTCACATCAACACCATTATCCCAGAAACCCTAGACCCACTCCAATTTGCATACCGCCCAAACAGATCCACAGATGATGCAATCTCTATTGCACTCCACAGTGCCCTTTCCCAAATGGACAAAAGGAACACTTACATGAGAATGCTATTCATTGACTACAGTTCAGCGTTCAACCCCATAGTACCCTCAAATTTCATCACTATTCTAAGGAACCTGGGACTAAACACCTCCCTCTCCAACTGGATCCTGGACTTCCTGATGGGCCGCCCCCAGCTGGTGAGGGTTGGTAGCAATACATCTGCCAAGCTGATCCTCAACACTGGAGCTCCCCAGGGGTGCGTGCCCAGTCCCCTCCTGTACTCCCTGTTCACCCACGACTGCATGGCCAGGCACGACTCCAACACCATCATTAAGTTTGCAGACGACACAACTGTGGTAGGCCTGATCACCGACGTAACCAGGACTAAGGAGATGATTGTGGACTACAGGAAAAGGAGCACCGAGCACACCCCCATTCTCATCAACGGGGCTGTAGTGGAGCAGGTTGAGAGCTTCAAGTTCCTCGGTGTCCACATCAACAACATACTAGAATGGTCCAAACACACCAAGACAGTCATGAAGAGGGCATGACAAAGCCTATTCCCCCTCAGGAACTAAAAATATTTGGCATGGGTCTTGCCATCCTCAAAAGGTTCTACAGCTGCAACATCGAGAGCATCCGGACCGGTTGCATCACTGCCTGGTATGGCAATTGCTCGGCCTCCGACCGCAAGGCACTTCAGAGGGTAGTGCGTACGCCCCAGTACATCACTGCGTACGGCCCAGTACATCACTGCCACCCAGGACCTCTACACCAGGCAGTGTCAGAGGAAGGCCCTACAAATTGTCAAAGACCCCAGCCACCCCAGTCATAGACTGTTCTCTCTACTACCGCATGGCAATTGGTATCGGAGTGCCAAGTCTAGGACAACAAGGCTTCTCAACAGGTTTTACCCCAGAGCCATAAGACTAATGAACAAGTAACCAAATGGTTACCCGGACTATTTGCATCGTGTCCCACCACCCGCCAACCCCTCTTTTTACACTACTGCTACTCTCTGTTCATCATATATGCATAGTCACTTTAACCATACCTACATGTACATACATCAATAAGCCTGACTAACCGGCGTCTGAAAATAGCCTTGCTACATTTTTGTGCACTTTTGGTTAGAGCCTGCATTTCACTGTAAGGTGTTGTATTCAGCACACATGACAAATGGACTTTGATTTGATATGAACATTGACATAAACCATCTACATACTTGAGTTTCTCCAGTCTGCAGTGTGGATCCTCCAGTCCAGCAGAGAGCAGTCTGACTCCTGAGTCTCCTGGGTGATTGTAGCTCAGGTCCAGCTCTCTCAGGTGTGAGGGGTTTGACCTCAGAGCTGAGACCAGAGAAGCACAGCCTTCCTCTGTGACTAGACAACCTGACAGCCTGCAGAGCGTCAAATCATATTAAAACCACACTGATATTCTTTGGTGGTGAAAATAGTGGAAGTATATATTTTCAACATATTCAGATATATCAGTGTCCTGAATCCTGCCATATCTATTCATAAATTAATGTCTCATTATTAGAAATTATCATAATATTGCTCGTAGATGGAAAAATGTATAGTATGAACATTTGAGTAGACTGACCAAACCAGTTTAAAAAGCAGTTATACCATTATACCATTATTATTATATACCATGCTATCCTGTCACCAATACCAATAACAGAGGATACAACAAAACATGCTAACCTCTCACCATTACCAATAACAGAGACAACAAAACATGCTAACCTCTCACCATTACCAATAACAGAGGCTACAACAAAACATACTAACCTCTCATCATTACCAATAACAGAGGATACAACAAAACATACTAACCTCTCACCATTACCAATAACAGAGGCTACAACAAAACATACTAACCTCTCACCATCAACCTCAAAAAGAAGGTGACATTCTGTACTGTCTCCTAATATGAAACATTCTATCTCAAATCCAAAATGCTGGAGCAGAGCACCAAATTTAAAACTAAGATTCACTGTCCAAACACATATGGTGTGGACTATGTGTGTCTGGTAAACACATGTGGATCTGGTGAACAGTTACCACCTGTTGACCAACTGCACAATACTGACCTCAGAGTCTCCAGTTTACAGTGGGGATTCCCCAGTTCAGCAGAGAGCAGCTTCACTCCTGAATCCTTCAGGTCATTTTTACTCAGGTCCAGCTCTCTCAGGTTTGAGGGGTTTGACTCCAGAGCTGAGATCAGAGAAGCACAGCCTTCCTCTGTGACTAGACAGCCTGACAGCCTGACAAAGAGATCATCATGACTTCACAAACACACTGCCAAGAGTCAAATCATATTAAAACCACACTGATTTTCTTTGGTGGTGAAAATAGTGGCAGTATATTTTTTCAACATATTCAGATATATCAGTGTCCTGAAACCTTCCAAATCTATTCGTAAAATAGTGTATCATCATAACAAATGACAAATGATCAAAGTATTGCCTGCAGATAAAAACATGTATAGTACAAATATTATAGTAGACTGACCAGACCAGTTTAAAAAGCAGTATCAGTCAGAAGACAGACAGTGAGGTATCAGATTTAGATTGTATTGAGCATACAGTCCACACCATATCTATTTAGACAGTGAGGTATCAGATTTAGATTGTATTGAGTATACAGTCCACACCATATCTATTTAGACAGTGAGGTATCAGATTTACATTGTATTGATTAAACAGTCCACACCATATCTATTTAGACAGTGAGGTACCAGATTTAGATTGCATTGAGTATACAGTCCACACCATATCTATATTCACAGTGAAGCTAACATTTTAATTGTGGCTCTATACTCCAACATTTTGGATTTGAGTTTAAATGTTTTAATGTCACATTTACAGTATCTGTTTCACCGTTTAAAAATTAAAGCACTTTATCTATCTACTTTATCACTTTTTCTAGTCCTCCAATTTGAAGATGTCATAAGTATTCTGACCAATTAACTAATAGTGTATTCAAGAAGTCAAAAGTTTAGAATTAGGTTTGAAACTCTTTGGTTGCATTTCCAGTGTGTTTTGTTTGTCTTTTGGGTTATGTTTTGCCCAATAGTAACTGAATTGTGGATGATGACTGGAGTCATTTTCTGTCTAAGTGAGTAGATATCAGGTTTCTAAACACTCCTAAATTATCCTGATGATGCCATGATTAAAAGAAATCCACAGTAATGAGTGGGAAAGTTACAGGGGCTACAACAAAACATGCTAACCTCTCACCATTACCAATAACAGAGGCTACAACAAAACATGCTAACCTCTCACCATTACCAATAACAGAGGCTACAACAAAACATACTAACCTCTCACCATTACCAATAACAGAGGCTACAACAAAACATACTAACCTCTCACCATTACCAATAACAGAGGCTACAACAAAACATGCTAACCTCTCACCATTACCAATAACAGAGGCTACAACAAAACATACTAACCTCTCACCATTACCAATAACAGAGGCTACAACAAAACATACTAACCTCTCACCATTACCAATAACAGAGGCTACAACAAAACATACTAACCTCTCACCATTACCAATAACAGAGGCTACAACAAAACATGCTAACCTCTCACCATCAACCTCAAATAAAAGGTGACATTCTGTACTGTCACCTAATATGAAACGTTCTACCTCAAACATTTGTCAGAATATTTACAACTTTTTCAAATGGGAGAACTACATACAGAAAGTGTTTTCATTTCTTAACAGTGACACAGATATGTATGAAAATACCCTCACATAAAAGGTGACATTCTGTACTGTCACCTAAAATTAAATATTGCATCTCAAATCCAAAATGCTGGAGCAAAGCACCACATTTAAAACTGTAAGCTTCACTGTCCAAACACATATGGTGTGGACTATGTGTGTCTGGTAAACACATGTGGATCTGGTGAACAGTTATCACTTGTTGACCAACTACAGGAATACTGACCTCAGAGTCTCCAGTTTACAGTGGGGATTCCCCAGTCCAGCAGAGAGCAGCTTCACTCCTGAATCCTTCAGGTCATTGTAGCTCAGGTCCAGCTCTCTCAGGTGTGAGGGGTTTGCCCTCAGAGCTGAGACCAGAGAAGCACAGCCTTCCTCTGTGACTAGACAGCCTGACAGCCTGTAAAGAGTCAAATCATATTAAAATCACACTGATATTCTTTGGTGGTGAAGATAGTTGCAGAATATTTTAAAAACATATTGAGATACATCAGTGTCCTGAAACCTTCCATATCTATTAATTAATGGATGTATAATTATTATAAATGATCATAATATTACTTGTAGAGAGAAAAATGTATAGTACAAATATTTGAGTAGACTGACCAGACATGTGGATCTGGTGAACAGTTATCACTTGTTAACCAACTACAGGAATACTGACCTCAGAGTCTCCAGTTTACAGTGAGGATTCCCCACTACAGCAGAGAGCAGCTTCACTCCTGAATCCTTCAGGTCATTGCTACTCAGATCCAGCTCTCTCAGGTGTGAGGGGTTTGACCTCAGAGCTGAGACCAGAGAAGCATAGCCTTCTTCTGTGACTCCACAGCCTGACAGCCTGACAAAGAGATCATCATGACTTCACAAACACACTGTTAATTTAACACCAGTAGTGTAGAAGGACAATGGTAGATGTATTTGGTTTATTCTCTCAAACAACATATAGATTAATCTTCCGTTTCCTAGAATTGTATGGTCATATTGTTATACTAATATGAAAATCAATGCATTGATTCAATAATATATATATATATATATATATATATATATATATACATATATATATATATATATAATTATTATTATATTATTATTATATTATATATATTATATATTTATATAAACAATATATATTATAATACATATTTTTCCCTAAACGTAACATTTCTTCCTGATTATTAGTACTTAAATATTATTTTATTTACTCACAGAACAGCTCTGGAGGCTTTGACCACTGGCAGCAGCCTCAGAAGACCTTCCTCTGATCTGGAGTATTTCTTCAGGTCAAACACATCCAGCTCCTTTTCTGAAGTCAGCAACACAAAGACCAGAGCTGACCACTGTGCAGGTGACAGGTTGGGTTTTGAGAGACTTCCTGATCTCAGGTAGCTTTGGATCTCCTCCACTAGAGAATGGTCATTCAGTTCATTCAGACATTGGAACAGATTGATGCACCTCTCTGGAGAGGGATTCTCCCTGATCTTCTCCTTGATGTACTTGACTGTTTTTTCATGGCTCTGTGAGCTGCTTCTTGTCTTTGTCAGTAGACCTCGTAAGTGTTTCTGATTGGACTCCAGTGAGAGGCCCAAAAGGAAGCGGAGGAAAAGGTCCAGGTTTCCCGTCTCACTTTGTAAGGCTTTATCCACAGCACTCTTGTAAAAAGTAACTTCAGGATTGTCTCTGTACAGCAAAGAAAAGATACTGGATTTTGTTTGCAGTTTGGCCATTAGATTCTCATTATTGTTGATGAATGAGAGGAATACATAAACAGCAGCCAGAAACTCCTGAATGCTCAGATGAACAAAGCAGTACACCTTGTCCTGGTACAGCCCACATTCCTCTTTAAAGAGCTGTGTGCACAATCCTGAGTACACTGAGGCTTCATTGACATCAACGCCAGCCTCTTTCAGGTCATCTTTATAGAAAATCAGATTGCCCTTCACAAGCTGTTGAAATGCCAATTTTCCCAGTGACAGAATGCTCTCTTTATTCCAGTGTGGACCTGTCTCTTCATTCCCAAGATACTTTTCATTCTTCTGTTTGGTATGAAACACCACAAGGTGTGTGTACATCTCAGTCAGAGTTTTGGGCATCTCTTCTCTGTTATGTTTCAGCATGTGTTCAAGGACTGTTGCAGAAATCCAACAGAAGACTGGAATGTGGCACATG
This sequence comes from Oncorhynchus clarkii lewisi, assembly GCF_045791955.1. Taxonomy (NCBI): domain Eukaryota; kingdom Metazoa; phylum Chordata; class Actinopteri; order Salmoniformes; family Salmonidae; genus Oncorhynchus; species Oncorhynchus clarkii. The sequence continues at coordinate 101,943,153 of NC_092158.1, read as the reverse complement.
ATGTGGAGGCTCCTTGATGCCTTTATGTGTGAGATGATTCTGCTGGCCAGGTCCACATCACTGAATCTCTTCCTGAAGTACTCCTCCTTCTGTGGGTCATTGAACCCTCGTACCTCTGTCACCTGGTCAACACACACTGAAGGGATCTTATTGGCTGCTGCAGGTCGGGTAGTTATCCAGAGGAGAGCAGAGGGAAGCAGATTTCCCTTGATGAGATTTGTCAGCAGAACATCCACTGAGTTTGACTCTGTGACGTCCCAACAGATCTTGTTCTTCTGGAAGTCTAGGGGCAGTCGGCACTCATCCAGACCATCAAAGATGAACAAAACTTTGTACTTGTTGTAGATGGAGATTCCTGATACTTTGGTTTCCATTGAGAAGTGATTGAGAAGTTTAATGAAAGTGTGTTTGTCCCCTTTCATCAAATTCAGCTCCCGAAAAGGGAATGAAAATACAAATTGGACATCCTGATTTGCTTTTCCTTCAGCCCAGTCCAGAATGAATTTCTGCACAGAGACTGTTTTTCCAATGCCAGCGATTCCCTTTGTCAGCACAGTTCTGATACGTTTGTCTTGTCCAGTTAAGGGTTTGAAGATGTCGTTACATTTAATTGCAGTCTCTGGTCTTGCTTGTTTCCTGGTTGTTGTCTCAATCTGTTTCAGCTCATGTTCATTATTGACCTCTCCTGTTCCACCCTCTGTGATGTAGAGCTCTGTGTAGATCTTATTGAGAAGTGTTGGGTTTCCTTGTTTAGCGATCCCCTCAAATACACATTGAAACTTCTTCTTTAGATTAGATTTGAGTTCACGTTGGCAAATCACAGCAAGTTCATCTGAATCTAGAAATAACACAGAGGATATTAATATTACGTCTGTTTTAATGCCCACAGTATTGAAGGACTGTTATAAAGTAAAAAGATAATAATTTATTATCTTTCATTATATAAATGTTTTCATAATGCATTACAGACGGGTGTGACTGATTATATTATTATAGGTATTATTGATGGTATTATTAATGTTGTCCCTCTCTGTCTAAATTAATCAGCACAACACATCCCTGTTGCTACTTGATGAGGTGTTGTGTTTAAGGCTGCTACAATATCATTGAGTTACACACCTACTTTAGCTGTACTTTAGCTACATCTTTAAAATGTTATAAAACAGTATTCAACATGAGGCAGACAGATCTTACATTTCTCCAGTGTGTCAGCAAGCTCCTTCTGGTTCATTTTCCTCAGGATGTGCAGTGTGATCTTCAGAGCCCCCTCTCTGGCAGTGCTCTCCTGCTTCTCATCTTCAGCATCCTCCACTTCCTTTTCCTGCTTCTGACTCTCAAAGCCTTCTGGGAGTTCTTGACTAAGAATCCTCTTGAACATCTTCAGCTCGATCTTCACAAATGTCATAATTTTCTCTTCAAGCAACTGAAATAAATAAATAAAATAAGCAAGAGAAGAAATGCTTTCTCATAAACACATTAATGAATGATTGACATATAAACTTTACTTGAGGTAAACAAAAACAAATGTACATAACAGGACCACATACACTGAATATGGAGGCCAGGTCTGTTTGATGACTCAGGGAAGACTGACCACTGAGATTCTCTGACTCTGATCTCTCCTGTTGGTTTCTGTGGACAAAACATGAGATTACATCTCCTCATCCAGGGAATACACACACACACACACACACACACACACACACACACACACACACACACACACACACACACACACACACACACACACACACACACACACACACACACACACACACACACACACACACGGAGGGAATGTTGTGTTTGTTTAATATTGTTTTATGACTATGAAAATGGACAAAAGCATGAGCCTATGGATTATGAAAACAACAACAATAAATGGGAAAATGGGAGAGGAGAAATGACTAGAGACAGTGTTGTTTAACTCACTGACCAGGACCCATGAGTTCTTCTTACCTTTGTTCAGTAGAAAATTCTCCCTCTCTAAACTTTATTGGACGATCCATAGACCAGTCACTCTTCATGGACACACAGCTGGGTACAGGGGAGGCTGGTCTCTCCTGCTTGATTGGACTACAACACAACAGAGACAAACATTACATCTCTCATCTACTCTGAGCTCAGATGGGGAAACAGAAGAAGAGTTTCATTCCAAAATGTTATATATCACTTTTCAGAAACATTGGTAAATGATCTTTTATTGTTTAAATAAATTATTAAACCACTACAATACTTTATAAAGGCATCTAAAGTGTATAATTTCCACTTAGAAATGTCAGATTTGAAAAATGGATTAACCCCAAAATCTCCCTCAATTATAATCCGCATAAAAATGCACATTTGCGGATATTTTCCTGCTGTGAGAAACTGGGTCAAATTTAGATATCTAGTTGAGACAACCACATATCACAGTCAAATATACAGGATATGAACATTCCATTCCTGCTAAATAATGGATATATAGATATCTAGGTGAGACAACCACATATCACAGTCAGATATACAGGATACCAACATTCCTGTTAAATAATGGATAAATAGATATCTAGGTGAGACAACCACATATCACAGTCTAATATACAGGATACCAACATTCCTGTTAAATAATGGATAAATAGATATCTAGGTGAGACAACCACATATCACAGTCTAATATACAGGATATCAACATTCCATTCCTGCTAAATAATGGATATATAGATATCTAGGTGAGACAACCACATATCACAGTCTAATATACAGGATACCAACATTCCATTCCTGCTAAATAATGGATAAATAGATATCTAGGTGAGACAACCACATTTCACAGTCTAATATACAGGATATCAACATTCCTGATAAATAATGGATAAATAGATATCTAGGTGAGACAACCACATATCACAGTCAGATATACAGGATACCAACATTCCTGTTAAATAATGGATAAATAGATATCTAGGTGAGACAACCACATATCACAGTCTAATATACAGGATACCAACATTCCTGTTAAATAATGGATATATAGATATCTAGGTGAGACAACCACATATCACAGTCTAATATACAGGATACCAACATTCCTGTTAAATAATGGATAAATAGCATTTAGCATAAAAACACATTTTCATACACATCTCAAATCTAGAACAGTTATATAGAATGTACCCATAAGAAATCATTTCTGAATAAAAAAAAAAACATTTTAGAATATACATTCTTAAACAATATTGTCAGCTCACCTCTTAGTTTTGGTGTCATATTCCCCAGAGAGACTCATTTTAGAGGCAGGGACTCCCTCCTCTCTCTCCCCAGAGAGACTCATTTTAGAGGCAGGGACCCCCTCCTCTCTCTCCCCAGAGACACTCATTTTAGAGGCAGGGCACCCCTCCTCTCTCTCCCCAGAGAGACTCATTTTAGATCACTGACCCCTAAACAGAGATACAACATGTTGGTTGTGGTTAACACAGTGACAACACATGATTGAATGTCAATTGTTATCTTGTATTCATTATCTCTTAGAAATTAAACATTTACCAACAGACACATCCAAACAGTCCAAAACAGATTTAATGCAAGTACTTTTTCTAGCCCAATGACTCAAAACCCGCCCACAAGGCCCAAAAAATTGCCCCTGATAGGACTACATCTTATTTCAGATAGACAACAGTAGGCTGGGCAAGATGATTTAGCAGCTTGCCTAGTACAAATTGACAGATTTGTACTAAGATTATTATTTATTTATTTTTTATTTTACCCCCTTTTTCCCCCCAATTTCGTGGTATCCAAATGTTAGTAGCTACTATCTTGTCTCATCGCTACAACTCCCGTACGAGCTCAGGAGAGACGAAGGTCGAAAGTAATGCGTCCTCCGATACACAACCCAACCAAGCCGCACTGCTTCTTAACACAGCGCGCATCCAACCAGCCGCACCAATGTGTCGGAGGAAACATCGTGCACCTGGCAACCTTGGTTAGCGCGCACTGTGCCCAGCCCGTCACAGGAGTCGCTGGTGAGCGATGAGACAAGGATATCCCTACCGGCCAAACCCTCCCTAACCCGGGCGACGCTAGGCCACCTGTGCGTCGCCCCACGGACCTCCCGGTCGCGGCCGGTTACGACAGAGCCTGGGCGCAAACCCAGAGTCTCTGATGGCTCAGCTGGTGCTGCAGTACAGCGCCCTTAACCACTGCGCCACCCGGGAGGCCAAGATTAATTTATTTAACATGAATAGCAAGGAGATTGATGGAAGAAGTGCTTCTGTTACCCAGTAGCTTGCTGCAATTGGCGGCGGGTCTGACCAATCGGATTCCACGTTTTAAGATTGCTTCGATCCCGTGGATTCGGATATGTTCCTCAGACAATAACATTGATGTATAAGCTGACTCAGTGAGCGAGTTCATAAGGATGTTATACCCACTGTGACTATTAAAGCCTTCCCCAACCAGAAACCGTGGATTGATGGCAGCATTCGCAAAAAACTGAAAGCACCGCATTTAATCATGACAAGGCGACTGGAAACATGGCTGAATACCAAAAGTGTAGTTATTCCCTCCGTAAGGGAATCAAACAAGCAAAGCGTCAGTACAGAGACCAGGTGGAGTCACATTCTGCCGCCTGTTATAGACCCCCCTCAGCTCCCAGCTGTGCCCTGGACACCATATGTGAATTGATTGCCCCCCATCTATCTTCAGAGTTTGTTCTATTAGGTGACCTGCTGTTTTCAATCAGGATCTCAGCGATCACTGCCTCATTGCCTGCATCCGCTATGGGTCTGCGGTCAAACGACCACCCCTCATCACTGTCAAACACTTCTGCGAGCAGGCCTTTCTAATCGACCTGGCCCGGGTATCCTGGAAGGATATTGACCTCATCCTGTCAGAAGAGGATACCTGGTCTTTCTTTAAAAGTGCTTTCCTCACCATCTTAAATAAGCATGCCCCTTTCAAAAAATGTAGAACTAAGAACAGATATAGGCCTTGGTTCACTCCAGACCTGACTGCCCTCAACCAGCATAAAAACATATTGTAGCGGACAGCACTAGCATTGAATTGTCCCCGCGATATGCAACTGTTCAGGAAGGGGCGGCAGGGTAGCCTAGTGGTTAGAGCGTTGGACTAGTAACCGGAAGGTTGCGAGTTCAAACCCCCGAGCTGACAAGGTACAAATCTGTCATTCTGCCCCTGAACAGGCAGTTAACCCACTGTTCCTAGGCCGTCATTGAAAATAAGAATTTGTTCTTAACTGACTTGCCTAGTAAAATAAAGGTAAAATAAAAAAATAAATAAAATAAAAATACACGCAGTCAGTCGAGAAAGAAGAGGCTAGCTAGATATTTGCATCCTGTAGCTTTAACTAACATTGTAAAGTCCATGGAGAATAAGAGCACCTCCTCCCAGCTGCCAACTGCATTGAGGCCAGGACACTGTCACCACTGATAAATCCACGATAATCGAGAATTTCAAGAAGCATTTCCCTACGGCTGGCCATGCTTTCCTCCTGGCTACCCCAACCCCGGACAAAAGCTCTGCACCCCCCGTAACTAATGCGGACTCAACAGCCTTGGTTTCTAAAATATCTCCCTCGACTGGTTCACCAACTACTTCTCAGATAGAGTCCAGTGTGTCATATCGGAGGGCCTGTTGTCCGGATCTGGCAGTCTCTATGGGGGTACCACAGGGTTCAATTCTCTGGCCGACTCTTTTCTGTATATATCAACGATGTTGCTCTTGCTGCGGGTGATTCCCTGATCCACCTCCACGCAGACGACACCATTCTGTATACATTGGGCCCTTCTATGGACACTGTGTTAACTAACCTCCAGACGAGCTTCAATTCCATACAACTGTCCTTCCTTGGCCTCCAACTGCTCTTAAATGCAAGTAAAACTAAATGCATGCTATTCAATCGATCACTGCCCGCACCTGCTCGCCCATCCAGCATCACTACTCTGGACGGCTCTGACTTAGAATACGTGGACAACTACAAATACCTGGGTGTCTGGTTAGACTGTAAACTCTCTTTCCAGACTCACATTAAGCATCTCCAATCCAAAATTAAATCTAGAATCAGCATCCTATATCTCAACAAAGCATCCTTCACTCATGCTGCCAAACATACCCTCGTAAAACTGACCATCCTACCGATCCTCGACTTTTGGTGATGTCATCTATAAAATAGCCTCCAACACTCTACTCAACAAACTGGATGCAGTCTATCACAGTGCCATCTGTTTTGTCACCAAAGCCCCATACACTACCCACCATTGCGACCTGTACGCTCTCGTTGGTTGGCCCTCGCTTCATACTCGTCGCCAAACCCACTGGCTACAGGTTATCTACAAGTCTCTGCTAGGTAAAGCTTAGTTCACTGGTCACCAAAGCAGCACCATAGCAGCACCCACTCGTACCACGTGCTCCAGCAGGTATATCCCACTGGTCCCCCCCAAAGCCAATTCCTCCATTCGTCGTCTTTCCTTCCTGTTCTCTGCTGCCCATGACTGGAACTAACTGCAAAAATCTCTGAAGCTGGAGACTCATATCTCCCTCATTAGCTTTAAGCACCAGCTGTCAGAGCAGCTCACAGATCACTGCGCCTGTACATAGCCCATCAGTAAACAGCCCATCTATCCAACAACCTCATCCCCATACTGTATTTATCTTGCTCCTTTGCACACCAGTATCTCTACTTGCACATTCATCTTCTGCACATCTATCACTTTATTTAGACTTTTTGTTTTCTTTTGTTCTACTGTTTAGTTTATTCCATGTGTAACTCTATGTTGTTCTATGTGTCGAATTGCTACACTTTATCTTGGCCAGGACGCAGTTGAGAACTTATTCTCAACTGGCCTCCCTGGTTAAATAAAGGTGAAATAATTTTTTTTTTTAAATCACCAAGTACAATTCTGAGTACAGATGTATTGCAGGAAAGAGAATATGGGTTATTGGAAAGTAAGGCATCACACCAATAGGGTTAACCATTGGTGGGAATTGTAACGTGGCTCACACTTCCCCCTCTGAATGGGAAGGCATGTCCCCATGCTTCGACTACTCTGTCCCCTCACACATCATGTCCCCATGTTTCGACTACTCTGTCCCCTCACACATCATGTCCCCATGTTTTCAACTACTCTGTCCCCTCACATATCGGGGCATTCTGATGCCCTCAAAGCCGCTTCTGATACCAATGTAGTGAACAACGGGGCGGTCAGCTCCATTTTGTATGATTAAACTTTCACCAACCTGTCTCAGTAGAAGTAGACTGTTAGGAGTGTTATACTGTCATTCACTATACTAACATTACACCATACAATTAATGTATCTACTGTTAGGAGTGTTATACTGTCATTCACTATACTAACATTACACCATACAATTAATGTATCTACTGTTAGGAGTGTTATACTTCACTATACTAACATTACACCAGACATTTAATGTATCTACTGTTAGGAGTGTTCTACTGTCATTCACTATACTAACATTACACCAGACATTTAATGTATCTACTGTTAGGAGTGTTATACTGTCATTCACTATACTAACATTACACCAGACATTTAATGTATCTACTGTTAGGAGTGTTATACTTCACTATACTAACATTACACCAGACATTTAATGTATCTACTGTTAGGAGTGTTATACTGTCATTCACTATACTAACATTACACCCTACATTTAATGTATCTACTGTTAGGAGTGTTATACTTCACTATACTAACATTACACCAGACATTTAATGTATCTACTGTTAGGAGTGTTATACTGCCATTCACTATACTAACATTACACCAGACATTTAATGTATCTACTGTTAGGAGTGTTATACTGTCATTCACTATACTAACATAACACCAGACATTTAATGTATCTACTGTTAGGAGTGTTTTACTGTCATTCACTATACTAACATTACACCATACAATTAATGTATCTACTGTCAGGAGTGTTATACTTCACTATACTAAAATAACACCAGACATTTAATGTCTCTACACACTTTATAATAATTCCTGGCAGGATTCTCACCTTGTAGCCTGAATTCACAACCAGAACATGTCAAGACATTGAGATATTTTCTGTTGTGTTCTGTATATTCTGATAGATGAGGTCTGAGCTGGAATGTGAAGCTAACTGAATCTGGCTAACTTTAGAAAACCAGTATATCTAGCTAGTATCATAGTTTACCCCTCAGGCTACGTTCAGGTTTCAGCATCAGGCAGGTATCAACATGCCGAGTCGTAGGCAACAACCTGGGTTGTATTCATTAGTTTACTCCACAGCCAACAGTTTTGCAACATTGCATAAACAGTTTACTACAAATGCTGTACAATGTGACCTAAACGGTTTCTGCCAAATGTTTTGCTACGGTGGGAACTAATGAACACACATAACCTGTTTTGAGGAAGTGTAAGTTGTTGTTAGTCTTTCCACAATATTTATTTGTCTGTCTTTCACACAAAATACCTCCCTGAGTAAAAAGCGTTAACAGTAGATTAGAAAGAGAAAATATTTGTTTGTTGCTTGTTGTGTTTTAAACCTGTTTTGAGAAGACAAGTCTATAGACCTATGATACAGTAGGAGATCACCCTGGTCTATAGACCTATGATACAGTAGGAGATCACCCTGGTCTATATAGACCTATGATACAGTAGGAGATCACCCTGGTCTATATAGACCTATGATACAGTACACTCTTAGACTAAAGGGTTCCAAACAGGTCCTCTGGCTGTCCCCATAAGAGAATGCTTTTGGGTTCCAGGTAGAATTCTCCTGGCTTCTATGTAGAACCCTCTGTGGAAAGGGTTCTTCGTGGAACCCAAAAGGGTTCTACAAAGGGTTCTCCTATGGTTACAGCCAAAGAACCCTTTTAGATTCTAGATAGTGTAGGAGTGATCACCCTGGGAAACACAGATGGGCACAGAACGAATTCACCCCACGCATCTAATTTATATTGAAAACATTTTAAGGAGAGTAGGACTATTATAACACTGTCCACCAGAAATATCATCAACTATATGAATACACATAACAGTATCATCAACTATATGAACACACATAACAATATCATCAACTATTTGAATACACACAACAATATCATCAACTATATGAATACACACAACAATATCATCAACTATATGAACACACATAACAATATCATCAACTATATGAAAACACATAACAATATCATCAACTATATGAATACACATAACAATCGTCGTCTTACCTTTTATCTCTCAATAGAAACACAGTCTGGATGATCATCAGGTCGTCAAAAGTTACTTTCATTTGCTCTGCTCATTTACATATCAGGTTCTGCCTGTACTCTCTCCCACTCCCTCTCTCTTTATAGCTCTTACAATGTGTCTTGGCATACATTCTACAACTGTCTGGAACTCTATTCTTCTGTCTCTCTACATCACTTTCTCTGTGTCGTCTGTTGCTGTCCCTGTGTCTTGTCTGGTGTCTCTCTCCATCATATCCTATTCCGCTGTTGCTGTCTCTGTGTCTTGTCTGGTGTCTCCCTCCATCATATCCTATTCTTCTGTTGCTGTCTCTGTGTCTTGTCTGATGTCTCTCTCCGTCATATCATATTCTGTTGCTGTCTCTGTGTCTTGTCTGGTGTCTCTCTCCATCATATCCTATTCTTCTGTTGCTGTCTCTGTGTCTTGTCTGATGTCTCTCTCTATTATATCCTATTCTGTTGCTGTCTGTGTCCTGTCTGGTGTCTCTCTCCATCATATCCTATTCTGTTGCTGTCTCTGTGTATTGTCTGTGTCTCACTCCATCACCAGCAAATGTTGAGGGTTAGGCCTGCTACAATACAACATTCACAACGTGACAACACAACTACACAACACCATTAAATACAGTTGAGGGTTACTACAATACAACATGACAACACAACTACATAACACCATTAAATACAGTTGAGGGTTACTACAATACAACATGACAACACAACTACATAACACCATTAAATACAGTTGAGGGTTACTACAATACAACATGACAACACAACTACATAACACCATTAAACACAGTTGAGGGTTAGTACAATACAACATGACAACACAACTACATAACACCATTAAATACAGTTGAGGGTTACTACAATACAACATGACAACACAACTACATAACACCATTAAATACAGTTGAGGGTTACTACAATACAACATGACAACACAACTACATAACACCATTAAATACAGTTGAGGGTTACTACAATACAACATGACAACACAACTACACAACACCATTAAATACAGTTGAGGGTTACTACAATACAACATGACAACATGACAACACAACTACATAACACCATTAAATACAGTTGAGGGTTACTACAATACAACATTAACAACACAACGACATAACACCATTAAATACAGTTGAGGGTTACTACAATACAACATTAACAACACAACGACATAACACCATTAAATACAGTTGAGGGTTACTACAATACAACATGACAACACAACTACATAACACCATTAAATACAGTTGAGGGCTACTACAATACAACATGACAACATGACAACACAACTACATAACACCATTAAATACAGTTGAGGGTTACTACAATACAACATGACAACACAACTACATAACACCATTAAATACAGTTGAGGGTTACTACAATACAACATGACAACACAACTACATAACACCATTAAATACAGTTGAGGGTTACTACAATACAACATGACAACACGACAACACAACTACATAACACCATTAAATACTGTTGAGGGTTACTACAATACAACATGACAACACAACTACATAACACCATTAAATACAGTTGAGGGTTACTACAATACAACATGACAACATGACAACACAACTACATAACACCATTAAATACAGTTGAGGGTTACTACAATACAACATGACAACATGACAACACAACTACATAACACCATTAAATACAGTTGAGGGTTATATAAAATAAAATAAAAAAAATAAAAAATACTCTGCCTGGCACAATAATAATCCCACTACCATAGACGTCCCCTCCTCCAGCTCCCACAGAGTAGGAGTGTATCTGGACTGGCCAGCCGGCACTCTGTCCTTCTATAGAGCCTCCTCTGACACACTGACCCACCTGATCACATTAACCTCCACATTCACTGAGCCCCTCTATCCAGGGTTTAGGCTTTGGGGTGATGGCGACTCAGTGTCCCTGAAATAATAATAATTGTCACACAGACACGCACACACACATTGGACACACACACACACACACACACGCACGCACACACACACACACACACACACTGGACTCACACACACACACACACACACACACACACACACACACACACACACACACTGGACACACACACACACGAGCTGGACACACACACACACACACTGAACACACACACACACTGGACAAACACACACACACACACACACACAATTGGACACACACACATACTGGACAAAAACACAAACACACAAACACACACACACACACACTGGACAAACAAAAACACACACACACACGCTGGACACACACTCACACTGGAAAAACACACACACTGGACACACACACAGGCACTGGACACACACACTGAACACACACACACACACACACACACACACACACTGGACAAACACACACACTGGACAAACACACACACGCTAGACACACACACACACACGCACACACACTGAACACACATACACACACTGAACACACACACACACACACACACTGGACACACACACACACTGAACACACACACAATCACACACAATTGGACACACACACACACACACACTGGACAAACACACACTGAACACACACACACACTGGACAAACACACACACACTGGACAAACACACACTGGACAAACACACACACACTGGACAAACACACACACACACATACTGGACAAAAACACACACACACACACACACTGGACAAACACACACACACACACACACACACACACACACACACACAGACACACACACAATTGGACACACACACACACACACACTGGACAAACACACACACTGGACAAACACACACTGAACACACACACACTGGACAAACACACACACACTGGACAAACACACACTGAACTCACACACACTGGACAAACACACACACACTGGACAAACACACACACACACACACATACTGGACAAAAACACACACACACACACACTGGACAAACACACACACACACACACACACAAACACACAAACACACACACACACACACACACACTGGACAAACACACAAAAACACACACACACACACACTGGATAAACACACAAACACACACACACACACACACACACTGGACAAACAAAAATACACAGCTGGACACAGACACACACACACTGAACACACACACACACGCTAGACACACACACACACACACACTGAACACACACACACTGGACAAACACACACACATTGGACAAACACACACACACTGAACACACACACACATATTGGACAAACACACACACACTGGACAAAAACAAACACACACACTGGACAAACACACACACACACACACTGGACAAACAAAAACACACGCACCCACACACACACACACACACACACACTGGACACACACACACACACACACACACTGGACACACACACACACACACACTGGACACACTGGACACACACACTGGACACACACACACTGGACAAACAAACACACACACACAGGACACACACACACTGGACAAACACAAACACACACACACACACACATTGGACACACACACACACACACATGCACGTCTTCCTATAATTGTGAGGACCTTGACCCAGGACCTCTTACAATAACACTGTTAAAATACCAATGTGATAATTTGTTGTCTTTTATGTTGAACAACAAATTGTACAATTATATACAATTATATATATATAATTACACTGGACAAACAAACACACACACAAACAGAGTGGACACACACACACACACACAGGACACACACACACTGGACAAACACACACTGAATGGACAAACACACACACACACACACACACACACACACACACACATACAGGACACACACTGGACACACACATTGGACACACACACACACACACATGTAATTGTGAGGATGGATCCTCTGTTTATCATCTTGTTTTATACTGTTTTAGATGGATCCTCTGTTTATCATCTTGTTTTATACTGTTTTAGATGGATCCTCTGTTTATCATCTTGTTTTATACTGTTTTAGATGGATCCTCTGTTTATCATCTTGTTTTATACTGTTTTAGATGGATCCTCTGTTTATCATCTTGTTTTATACTGTTTTAGATGGATCCTCTGTTTATCATCTTGTTTTATACTGTTTTAGATGCATCCTCTGTTTATCATCTTGTTTTATACTGTTTTAGATGGATCCTCTGTTTATCATCTTGTTTTATACTGTTTTAGATGGATCCTCTGTTTATCATCTTGTTTTATACTGTTTTAGATGGATCCTCTGTTTATCATCTTGTTTTATACTGTTTTAGATGGATCCTCTGTTTATCATCTTGTTTTATACTGTTTTAGATGGATCCTCTGTTTATCATCTTGTTTTATACTGTTTTAGATGCATCCTCTGTTTATCATCTTGTTTTATACTGTTTTAGATGGATCCTCTGTTTATCATCTTGTTTTATACTGTTTTAGATGGATCCTCTGTTTATCATCTTGTTTATACTGTTTTAGATGGATCCTCTGTTTAAACATTTAAACTCTTACAATAACACCGTTAAAATACGAATGTGATCATTTGTTCTATGTTTTTATGTTGAATAACAAATTGTACGATTATATATATATGCTCCATAGTTGTGTAAGTCAACAAGGATATGTTTTCATAATTGAAACAAGAAAAAGCTACTACTTGTGAAAACAGTTGCGTTATTGATTCTTCATTGCCTCTCCCAGTCGCTTGTTGACGTTTGTCATGAATCATGACCTGGAGGCAGAACTGTGTGATTTCCTCTAGATATGCCAGCTACAAAGTCAAAATTGGCTGTGGAAAATAATGTTGTTTTATGGTCTTAATTTAAGGGGAGGATGAGCAGTGTGGTCAGGGTCAAGGTTAGGATTCAAATCTGATTTTATTACTTTGTGCCTGTGCCAACTAGTGACCTCTTTACAGAACTGCCTCCAGGGCAAGATTCATGACAATAAATACCAGCCTGCCTCCCAGTCATCCCCTCCTTATCTTTACAAGGCTGCAGAACATACAAGCTAGTGATGTGGGGGTTCTCTCATAACCCTCAGTCCCCAGGTGAGTAGATGGCAGGTTGAATAAAGAGAAGCTAGTGATGTGGGGGTTCTCTCATAACCCTCAGTCCCCAGGTGGGTAGATGGCAGGTTGAATAAAGAGAAGCTAGTGATGTGGGGGTTCTCTCATAACCCTCAGTCCCCAGGTGGGTAGATGGCAGGTTGAATAAAGAGAGGTTAGTGATGTGGGGGTTCTCTCATAACCCTCAGTCCCCAGGTGGGTAGATGGCAGGTTGAATAAAGAGAAAACAATAGGTTACATAACAAAATCCATGAATGTATAAAACATTAAGGACACCTTTCTTTCCATGACAGACTGACCAGGTGAATCCAGGTGAAAGCTATGATTCCTTATTTGTCAATTGTAGATGAAAGGGAGGAGAAAGGTGAACTTTTTATGGCTGCAGGGGCAGTATTGAGTAGCTTGGATGAAAAGGTGCCCATTGTAAACAGCCAGCTCCTCAGTCTAAGTTGCTAATATATGCATTATATTATTGTTATTGGATAGAAAACACTAAAGTTTCCAAAACGGTCAAAATATTATCTGTGAGTATTGTCTGTGAGTTATACAGAACTGATATTGCAGTAGAAACCCTGAGGAAAATCAAAACAGGAAGTGGCTTCTATTTTCCAAAGCCTCCCTTTGCTCCATTTATATGGATATGAACCGGATTCCTTTTCCTATCGCTTCCCCAAAGCTGTCAACAGTCTTTATACATAGTTTCAGGCTTTTATTTTGAAAAAAGTTGTGTAACTGGGAGTCTCGTGAGTGAACATCCGAAGATCATCTAAGGTAAATTTTTTATTTGATTGCTTTTCTGATTTTCGTGATCGATCTACCTGATGCTAACTGTACTTAATGTTTTATCATGCGATCGATAAACTTACACAAACGCTGGGATTGCTTTCGCTGTATAATTTCAAAATCTGACACGACAGGTGGATTAACAAAAGGCTAAGCTGTGTTTTCCTATATTGCACTTGTGATTTCATTAATATAAATATTTATAGTAATATTTATTGTACGTAGCGCTATGCTATTCAGCGGTTGTTGATGACACTTATCCCGATATCGGGATTGCAGCCATAAAAAGTTAATGCAACCGCTGTGTCAGATTTTAAAAAAACTTTACGGAAAAAGCAAACCATGCAATAATCTGAGACGGCGCTCAGATATAAACAATATTTCTCCTCCATGTTGGAGTCAACAGAAATACGAAATTACATCATAAATATTCCCTTACCTTTGATGATCTTCATCATAATGCACCCCCAGGAATCCTAGTTCCACAATAAATAAATAAAAAATGTGATAATGCCCATTAATTATGTACAAGTAGCTACTTTTGCTAGCACGTTTAGTACACATGTCCAAACGCTTGCGCAGGTCCAGGCGAACGAAAACTTCAAAAAAGTTATATTACAGGTCGAATAAACTTGTCAAACTAAGTAGAGAATCAATCTTCAAGATGTTGTTATCATAAATATTCAATAACGTTCCAACCGGAGAATTCCTTTGTGTCTACAGAAGTAATGGAACGCAAGGTGATATCATGTGGAATGCGCATGACCAGGAACTGGCTCTCTGCCAGACCACTGACTCAAACACCTCCCATCCAGCCCCACATCACAGTAGAGACTTCAATTCAACGTTCTACAGACTGTTGACATCTAGTGGAAGGCATAGGCAGTGCAAACAGATCCATATCTTACTGGGATTTGAATAGGCAATGAGTTGAAAATCGACCAGCCTCAGAATTCTCACTTCCTGTTTGGATTTTTTTCTCAGGTGTTTGCATGCCATATGAGTTCTGTTATAGTCACAGACATCATTCAAACAGTTTTAGAAACTTCAGAGTGTTTTATATCCAATAGAAATAATAATATGCATATATTAGCATCTGGGACAGAGTAGGAGGCAGTGCACTCTGGGCACGCTATTCATCCAAAGTGAAAATGCTGCCCCCTATCCTAGAGAAGCCTGAGAAGCCTGTAGACAATTGAGACATGGATTGTGTATGTGTGTCATTCAGAGGGTGAATGAGCAAGACAAAAGTTTTAAGTGCCTTTGAATGGGGTATGGTAGTAGGTGCCAGGCGCACTGGTTTGTGTCAAGAACTGCAACACTGCTGGGTTTTTCACGCTCATGTTCGACCACCCAAAGGACGTCCAGCCAACTTGACAACTGTGGGAAGCATTGGAGTCAACATGGGTCATCATCCCTGTGGAACTCAATGTTAAGAATGTGTCCTTCATTTCTAGTCCACTCAGTGTATAACCTATAGGCTACACTGCTCAGTTAGAGTAATATCTAGTCCACTCAGTGTATAACCTATAGACTACACTGCTCAGTTAGAGTAATATCTAGTCCACTCAGTGTATAACCTATAGACTACACTGCTCAGTTAGAGTAATATCTAGTCCACTCAGTGTATAACCTATAGGCTACACTTCTCAGTTAGAGTAATATCTAGTCCACTCAGTGTATAACCTATAGGCTACACTGCTCAGTTAGAGTAATATCTAGTCCACTCAGTGTATAACCTATAGACTACACTGCTCAGTTAGAGTAATATCTAGTCCACTCAGTGTATAACCTATAGACTACACTGCTCAGTTAGAGTAATATCTAGTCCACTCAGTGTATAACCTATAGACTACACTGCTCAGTTAGAGTAATATCTAGTCCACTCAGTGTATAACCTATAGACTACACTGCTCAGTTAGAGTAATATCTAGTCCACTCAGTGTATAACCTATAGGCTACACTGCTCAGTTAGAGTAATATCTAGTCCACTCAGTGTATAACCTATAGACTACACTGCTCAGTTAGAGTAATATCTAGTCCACTCAGTGTATAACCTATAGGCTACACTTCTCAGTTAGAGTAATATCTAGTCCACTCAGTGTATAACCTACAGGCTACACTGCTCAGTTAGAGTAATATCTAGTCCACTCAGTGTATAACCTATAGGCTACACTGCTCAGTTAGAGTAATATCTAGTCCACTCAGTGTATAACCTATAGACTACACTGCTCAGTTAGAGTAATATCTAGTCCACTCAGTGTATAACCTATAGACTACACTGCTCAGTTAGAGGCCGTCTGTTAAGGTGCCTCTTTATCAGCATCATAAAAGCTGATAGTTTTTCAACCACATCAAATATACATCCAAGTCAAACTGAAATCTTATCAGAAACATGTTGGGCCTTTTACAATGAAGATTGACCACTAGATTATTACCAGTTTATATTCATAACTAAAACATCCCCTCATTTTAACATTCTGTCATAAAGAACACATTCCAACATTCTGTCATAAAGAACACATTCCAACATTCTGTCATAAAGAACACATTCTAACATTCTGTCATAAAGAACACATTCTAACATTCTGTCATAAAGAACACATTCTAACATTCTGTCATAAAGAACACATTCTAACATTCTGTCATAAAGAACACATTCTAACATTCTGTCATAAAGAACACATTCTAACATTCTGTCATAAAGAACACATTCTAACATTCTGTCATAAAGAACACATTCTAACATTCTGTCATAAAGAACACATTCTAACATTCTGTCATAAAGAACACATTCTAACATTCTGTCATAAAGAACACATTCTAACATTCTGTCATAAAGAACACATTCTAACATTCTGTCATAAAGAACACATTCTAACATTCTGTCATAAAGAACACATTCTAACATTCTGTCATAAAGAACACATTCTAACATTATGTCATAAAGAACACATTCTAACATTCTGTCATAAAGAACACATTCTAACATTCTGTCATAAAGAACACATTCTAACATTCTGTCATAAAGAACACATTCTAACATTCTGTCATAAAGAACACATTCTAACATTCTGTCATAAAGAACACATTCTAACATTCTGTCATAAAGAACACATTCTAACATTCTGTCATAAAGAACACATTCTAACATTCTGTCATAAAGAACACATTCTAACATTCTGTCATAAAGAACACATTCTAACATTATGTCATAAAGAACACATTCTAACATTCTGTCATAAAGAACAAAGAATTCAAATTAGTAACTAAAATAAAAAAACAGTTTTCCATCTCAAAAGGTGAAATAAAGAAATGACTATAATAAGAGCATATTAAGTGCCAAATAACATTTGTGACAATTTGTGGAAATAGGAAGACAAATGTGAATAACTGTTGTTATCAACAACAGTGATATGTGAGGTGTAAAACTGGAAGCCATTAGGTCTCCCATATTCTCCAGTAAAACATTAACAGACACTATAGTTTTGGTTCTAATACAAGGTATTAAGTGCCGTTACCAATTAAAAGGCACAAAAACCATAACTATTATCTGGGGAAGTGGGTATCAATATCATAACTATTCTCTGGGGAAGTGGGTATCAATACCATAACTATTCTCTGGGGAAGTGGGTATCAATACCATAACTATTCTCTGGGGAAGTGGGTATCAATACCATAACTATTCTCTGGCGAAGTAGGTATCAATACCATAACTATTCTCTGGGGAAGTGGGTATCAATACCATAACTTTTCTCTGGGGAGGTGGGTATCAATACCATAACTATTCTCTGGAGAAGTGGCTATCAATACCATAACTATTCTCTGGGTAAGTGGGTACCCAATACCATAACTATTCTCTGGGGAAGTGGGTATCACCGTCAGGAGAGGTTTCAGAATAATAACTACTGAAATGAAGACAGACGGACCAGATTCTCCCTTTAAAGTGGGACTAGAGGAAGAGAAGTTTAATAAAGTCATAGAGGTGCTGAAAGATGAGCTCCAGCATTCTACTAATTTGGCTCCATTATGGGAACAATGTATCGAACTGGATCAAACTGGTCTTCATTTCCCTGCTGACGGAACATTCCAATCAAATAAAGAACTCGGAGATGTTGTTGTGGTCTGGGACAATAAATAACACTAAGCTGTTACACACCAAGAAACATTATGTTGTTGTGGTCTGGGACAATAAATAACACTAAGCTGTTACACACCAAGAAACATTATGTTGTTGTGGTCTGGGACAATAAATAACATTAAGCTGTTACACACCAAGAAACATTATGTTGTTGTGGTCTGGGACAATAAATAACATTAAGCTGGCACACACCAATAAACATTATGTTGTTGTGGTCTGGGACAATAAATAACATTAAGCTGTTACACACCCAGAAACATTATGTTGTTGTGGTCTGGGACAATAAATAACATTAAGCTGGCACACACCAATAAACAATATGTTGTTGTGGTCTGGGACAATAAATAACATTAAGCTGTTACACACCCAGAAACATTATGTTGTTGTGGTCTGGGACAATAAATAACATTAAGCTGTTACACACCCAGAAACATTATGTTGTTGTGGTCTGGGACAATAAATAACATTAAGCTGGCACACACCAATAAACAATATTTTGTGTGGAGGTGCTGACTAACGATGAATAAACTATAAACTATCAAAATAAATAGAGTTCCACACTCCATATATAAACTCCATGTATAAACTCCATATATAAACTCCATATATAAACTCCATATATAAACTCCGTATATAAACTCCATATATAAACTCCCAGTAATTTATTGGGTTTTTACCAACGTTTCAGCATCACTGTGTCTTCTTCAGGGTGATGTCATGAATACTTGAACCAGGTTATGTAGACAAACAGTGCAAGTAGTGCAACCAATGACAATAGTGAGGGGTGTGTCATAATTGCTAAACCAATGACAATAGAGAGGGGTGTGTCATAATTATTAAGTTAATTAAAATGAATTAGTGAAACTGTTAAAAAACAATAGTTTATGGCGTATTAAATATAGTAGGTTATATTATATATATCCCCCTCTCCTATTGTTACATTCACTAGTTAATGGTGTATTAAATATAGTAGGCTATATTATATATATCCCCCTCTCCTATTGTTACATTCACTAGTTAATGGTGTATTAAATATAGTAGGCTATATTATATATATCCCCCTCTCCTATTGTTACATTCACTAGTTAATGGTGTATTAAATATAGTAGGCTATATTATATATATCCCCCTCTCCTATTGTTACATTCACTAGTTAATGGTGTATTAAATATAGTAGGCTATATTATATATATCCCCCTCTCCTATTGTTACATTCACTAGTTAATGGTGTATTAAATATAGTAGGCTATATTATATATATCCCCCTCTCCTATTGTTACATTCACTAGTTAATGGTGTATTAAATATAGTAGGCTATATTATATATATCCCCCTCTCCTATTGTTACATTCACTAGTTAATGGTGTATTAAATATAGTAGGCTATATTATATATATCCCCCTCTCCTATTGTTACATTCACTAGTTAATGGTGTATTAAATATAGTAGGCTATATTATATATATCCCCCTCTCCTATTGTTACATTCACTAGTTCATGGTGTATTAAATATAGTAGGTTATATTATATATATCCCCCTCTCCTATTGTTACATTCACTAGTTAATGGTGTATTAAATATAGTAGGCTATATTATATATATCCCCCTCTCCTATTGTTACATTCACTAGTTCATGGTGTATTAAATATAGTAGGTTATATTATATATATCCCCCTCTCCTATTGTTACATTCACTAGTTAATGGCGTATTAAATATAGTAGGCTATATTATATATATCCCCCTCTCCTATTGTTACATTCACTAGTTAATGGTGTATTAAATATAGTAGGTTATATTATATATATCCCCCTCTCCTATTGTTACATTCACTAGTTAATGGCGTATTAAATATAGTAGGTTATATTATATATATCCCCCTCTCCTATTGTTACATTCACTAGTTAATGGTGTATTAAATATAGTAGGCTATATTATATATATCCCCCTCTCCTATTGTTACATTCACTAGTTAATGGTGTATTAAATATAGTAGGCTATATTATATATATCCCCCTCTCCTATTGTTACATTCACTAGTTAATGGTGTATTAAATATAGTAGGCTATATTATATATATCCCCCTCTCCTATTGTTACATTCACTCAAACAACTTGGTATAATCAAATCAAATCAAATCAAATTTATTTATATAGCCCTTCGTACATCAGCTGATATCTCAAAGTGCAGTACAGAAACCCAGCCTAAAACCCCAAACAGCAAGCAATGCAGGTGTAGAAGCACGGTGACTAGGAAAAACTCCCTAGAAAGGCCAAAACCTAGGAAGAAACCTAGAGAGGAACCAGGCTATGTGGGGTGGCCAGTCCTCTGCTGGCTGTGCTGGGTGGAAATTATAAGAGAACATGGCCAAGATGTTCAAATGTTCATAAATGACCAGCATGGTCGAATAATAATAAGGCAGAATAGTTGAAACTGGAGCAGCAGCACGGTCAGGTGGACTGGGGACAGCAAGGAGTCATCATGTCAGGTATTCCTGGGGCATGGTCCTAGGGCTCAGGTCCTCCGAGAGAGAGAAAGAAAGAGAGAATTAGAGAGAGCATATGTGGGATGGCCAGTCCTCTTCTGGCTGTGCCGGGTGGAGATTATAACAGAACATGGACAAGATGTTCAAATGTTCATAAATGACCAGCATGGTCGAATAATAATAAGGCAGAACAGTTGAAACTGGAGCAGCAGCACAGCCAGGTGGACTGGGGACAACAAGGAGTCATCATGTCAGGTAGTCCTGGGGCATGGTCCTAGGGCTCAGGTCCTCCGAGAGAGAGAAAGAGAGAAAGAGAGAATTAGAGAACGCACACTTATAAGTCATTGCCACAGTGCTGCTGCTTGGAGCTAGGGTTGGGTTGGGTTAGGGATGGGTTAGGGTTAGGGTAGGGTAGGGTTGGGTTGGGTTAGTGTTGGGTTGGGTTAGGGTTGGGTTAGGTTGGGTTAGGGTTAGGTTAGGGTTAGGGTTAGGGTTGGGTTGGGTTGGGGTGGGGTTGGGGTTTGGTTGGGTTAGGGTTGGTTTAAGGTTGGGTTAGGGTTGGGTTGGGTTAGGGTTGGGTTAGCGTTGGTTTAGGGTTGGGTTGGGTTAGCGTTGGTTTAGGGTTGGGTTAGGGTAAGTGTTGGGTTAGGGTTTGGTTGGGTTAGGGTTGGTTTAGGGTCGGGTTAGGGTAAGTGTTGGGTTAGGGTTGGGTTAGAGTTGGTTTAGGGTTGGGTTAGTGTAAGTGTTGGGTTAGGGTTGGGTTAGGGTAAGTGTTGGGTTAGGGTTGGTTTAGGGTTAGGGTTAGGTTTTGAATTTGAGTAGGGTTAAAAAGAGACTGATTTGTCTTGTGATGCACAGGTCTATTGTTGTGTTCCCCTCCAATCTGAATAAATTATATTGTTAAAATACACTAGACTGACTCCTAAAAACCTTAACAAACGTAAGTAGGTTCATATTGCTTCTAAAAATGATAGTCTGAGTGGTTATCTAGGACCATGAAGGGACTAAGATGTTAAAATATACAAGGGGTCAAGGGATAGATGCTTTATTAGTACATAAACAAACACAGTTAAAAGCCCATATATCTATAAAAGTGCTATAAGATCAAGTGCTGAGTTGTTAAAACAAATTGAAATACATAAAAACAAAAGGAATAAAACTATTATAAATAAGCATCTGTTAAATATAATAAAAGCCACACAAACTTTATTTATTGTGTTTTTTGTTTCATGGTGCCTCCTTCTTCCAACTCCTTGAGAACCCTGTAAACAAGTGCTATGCCCTTCAATTGATCCTATCTTACCAGTTAAAAACGCTCATTCAGACCGCTAGGTGTAATTGATCCTATCTTACCAGTTAAAAACACTCATTCAGACCGCTAGGTGTAATTGATCCTATCGTACCAGTTAAAAACGCTCATTCAGACCGCTAGGTGTAATTGATCCTATCGTACCAGTTAAAAACGCTCATTCAGACCGCTAGGTGTAATTGATCCTATCGTACCAGTTAAAAACGCTCATTCAGACCGCTAGGTGTAATTGATCCTATCGTACCAGTTAAAAACGCTCATTCAGACCGCTAGGTGTAATTGATCCTATCTTACCAGTTAAAAACGCTCATTCAGACCGCTAGGTGTAATTGATCCTATCGTACCAGTTAAAACGCTCATTCAGACCGCTAGGTGTAATTGATCCTATCGTACCAGTTAAAAATGCTCATTCAGACCGCTAGGTGTAATTGATCCTATCGTACCAGTTAAAAACGCTCATTCAGACCGCTAGGTGTAATTGATCCTATCGTACCAGTTAAAAACGCTCATTCAGACCGCTAGGTGTAATTGATCCTATCGTACCAGTTAAAAACGCTCATTCAGACCGCTAGGTGTAATTGATCCTATCTTACCAGTTAAAAACGCTCATTTAGACCGCTAGGTGTAATTGATCCTATCGTACCAGTTAAAAACGCTCATTCAGACCGCTAGGTGTAATTGATCCTATCTTACCAGTTAAAAACGCTCATTCAGACCGCTAGGTGTAATTGATCCTATCGTACCAGTTAAAACGCTCATTCAGACCGCTAGGTGTAATTGATCCTATCTTACCAGTTAAAAATGCTCATTCAGACCGCTAGGTGTAATTGATCCTATCGTACCAGTTAAAAACGCTCATTCAGACCGCTAGGTGTAATTGATCCTATCGTACCAGTTAAAAACGCTCATTCAGACCGCTAGGTGTAATTGATCCTATCTTACCAGTTAAAAACGCTCATTCAGACCGCTAGGTGTAATTGATCCTATCGTACCAGTTAAAAACGCTCATTCAGACCGCTAGGTGTAATTGATCCTATCGTACCAGTTAAAAACGCTCATTCAGACCGCTAGCTGTAATTGATCCTATCGTACCAGTTAAAAACGCTCATTCAGACCGCTAGGTGTAATTGTTTGTAGGTCTCTTATCCACCTACGTTCCACTGCTTTTCACAGCCCACTGGTCCACCCAGAACACGACTGTAATCCTGATATATGGAGGTAAGTGATGGGGTGATCCTGGAAATGAGTCACTAGTTCTGTTTGTAAATGGGCCCGTTTGGTGTCGTATAGATGTTGTTTAAGTCTATTTTCTATTGTATACTGGGTTTCCCCAATGTAGTGTTTTTTTGCAAAATGTGCAAGTGATTATATACATGACATTTGGAGTGTAGAGTGAAATGCAGTCTAAAACTGGAGTGGAGGTCTTGCTGTATGAATTTGAAATGAATTGTCTTGGTCTGAAGTGGGCCGTGTAGGGTTTGGGTGGTTGTGGGGGCTTGGTACTGTATTTAGCTTGGATGAGGATGTCTTTGAGGCTCTTATTCCTCCTAAATGCTGAGATTATTCTATTTGGCTGGAGGGGTGTGTGTGCCTGTTGGGTGATGGGAAAATTGTGTTTGAACGCCTGATGTAACGGTCTGATACTATGTGAGAATGTAGTAACTAGGAGGATGAGGATTGTCTGCTGCTCGGAAGGGGAATGAGAGGAGGAAAGAAGATCGTGGTTCCGAGGGGGGTCAATTTCCAAATCTGTTGTTCTAGGAGGCGTAAGGTTAGGGGTAGGGTTATGATTAGGATTAGGGGTGGGGTTAGTGTTAGTGGTGGGGTTAGGGTTAGCGGTGGGGTTAAGGGTGGGGTTATGGTTAGGGTTAGAGTTAGGATTAGGTTTAGTGGTGGGGTTAGGGTTAGAGGTGGGGTTAGGGGTGGGGTTAAGGTTAGGGTTAGAGTTAGGGTTAGCGGTGGGGTTACGGTTAAGGTTAGGGGTGGGGTTAGCGTTAGGGGTTGGGTTATGGATATGGGCAGGAGCAGGATACCAACCCAAATTAGGGTAAGGGTTAAGGTTAGGGTTGTGGTCAGGGTTGAAATCAGGGGAAGGGGAGGATTTGGAAATGTCTCCGGAACCTATGTAATGGAGGTTGGGGTCCAAAAGAGTGATTGACAGACTTGTGTGATGTGAGTGTGTAGGTTGAATGGGAGAGAGGGCCCCCAAGGTGCTGTTTTTTATGGTTCTGAGATATCGTTTAGAGTGTCCTCTCTGTCTGAGTGCATGAAATAATGTTTGAATTGCTTTTCCCAGGTCCTGTTTGCAGGAGGAAATCCTAAGAAACCGTATAATTTGTGATTTAACGATGCCTCTAAACGTATGTTTGGGGTGATGTTAAGGGAATTTTTATCAATAATGACTAATTATGTATACATTTCAATCAGGACTGACTAATCAGAATACTATTATGTTACTGTATAGATGTATGAATTTTCTTTTAACCTTAGTACTGAATATAATGTGTGTAAATATAATCAAGAATTAGAACAATGACTGTCTGTTCCTTGGTAGAAATGAATGAACTTATAGCCAGACTGGCTAGAATGCTTATCTACACAGGCAGACCTTGGCTCAGATCATAAATAATCTAAGTCTTGAGAACCATACAGACATTGTACTGGAGCGGAGATGAGACGGGGTAGTACGAAAACTAATGACGTCATTTTCAGTTTATAATCTGTGGTAAACTGTATCATGTTCAGTACTCTCGAGAATAAACGCTGCTGATAGATTTTGAGACTGGTCTCTGTCTATTTCATGCAAATAAGAGTCTTACAAATTCTTAGAAATTGACAGAGTGTTTAATTTTAATTGGGTATTAAAACATATAGGATTTTAATTCCTGTAACAGGTGATAACTGTGTTTGTGGAGTAAAGCATGTGTATCTGTTGGTTTGAAATAAACTTTAGTGAATATTGTTTTTTGAGACTGATTTATGTGATTAAAGAAAACTGTAGTATCCAAGAAGTGTACTTCACATGGATCTATTATGTATTTAACCTTAATGGATAGGTGTTGACTGTTGAGAATGCTAAATAATTCAGTGAATAGTTGGATATCATGAGGCCAGGCTCCTATAATGTCGTCTAGAAGTCTGTAATAGAATGTAGGTTGATGTGGGCACTTGGCCAATGCCTCTCTCTCCCATTCAGCCATGTAAATGTTTGCATATGCCGGGGCAAATTTCTTGCCCATAGCTGTTCCCTCCACCTGTAAGTAGTGCTTATCATTGAATATAAAGTCATTGTGTGTGAGGCTGATTTCTAATAATTGTAGTATTTCATTGTCTGGTCTATTGATATCTGGGTGTGCATGGAAAATATTTCTGACCGTCTGTACTCCTGTTGCTGTATTTATGTTAGTGTATAAGCTATCAATGTCTATAGTGAATATATATGTTTGGGAGGGAACTACTATGGGCTTGATCTTCTCAAGAAAGTGATAAGTGTCTCTGAGGTAGCTGGGGTGTCTAGTGGAGAGAGGGTTGATATAATGATCTATATAGATAGTGGGCTATGTTGTATTATTCTCTATTACAGTCTCCTACGATTGTCCTGCCAGGAGGAACTTAATGGGGAATAGTCCAGGTTTCTGGTTCTTTATGAATGTTGCAAAGCAGGTAAAACAGTCTAGGTGGTGAAGTGTCTGGTCCAAATAGAAAGTCTCGTTGTTTTTTCGTGATGTGCCGTTTATCATAAAGTGTTTGTATGATTCTACGTAATTTAGTCTGGGTCTGTGGTTGTAGGCTGTTTCCTATTGGTACATAATACTTGGTGTTGGATAACTATCTATTTGCCTCGTATGTGTATTGATGTTTATCTAGGATCACTGTTTTAGATCCCTTATCTGCCGGTTTCAATATTATGTGAGGGTTGTTTATAAGTTATTTTATGGCTTGTCTTTCGATGCGGGTGATGTTGTTCTCTCTATCTGCCTGGGTGTGATAGTTGTGAAGGGTGTCTTGGTCGGTTCTGATTAGGTTCTTTACCCTCCTATCTATCTGGGACAGTTTGGGTTCCCAGATTGAAGGAAGGGTGAATGGTAAATGGTTGTCATTCGTCTGATAGTCAAAGTAGTCTAGAAGTTTAAGTCGTCTATGATATTTATGTGTGTCCCTATGAAGTTCCTCCCAGTCAAATTTACCAGGGCGGGGAATGAAAGACAACTTCATAAATTCATGATGTTTGATGAGAGGGGGTCAACTACCACCTCTGCTGGGTAATCTAAGAAAGCAACTGGGGGAGGAAAGGGGGGAGAGTACAGGGGGTTGGGGGGAAAAGAAGGGTGTGGTATGGCTAGGTGGGTCCAAATTGTGGGTAGAGCCTATTCTAAATTTAGCTGCTCACCCCAATTCTTAAAAATGAGGTCTGCTGTTGTTGTTGTCCAGTGTATCAGGTCTGTTGTTGTGTGGAATTCATCATGGGGTATCTCCAAGAGAAATGGGCCATGTGTGGTGATGTAACCATTAATGACTGAGGTTTCGTTTTCGATCTGGTGAAAGGAGGTGTGAGTGGTTAATAATGGGGATGTAAATAATTGCATTAGGGAAAGTGACTCTTGCTTCCTTGTGCATTGATGCAATCTGTTTGATTGATGTTTTGTAAGGGTCATTATCCATATTGTTTATGCCCACCGAGAGAACCACTATGCTGGTGTCTAAATTAACCTCTGTTTTCTCCAGAGCCTTTGTGAAATGGTAAAATGTTGCTCCAGGGTAACTGTCCACTTATTTGTTTGGGTTATGAAATGGAGAGATTCTATTAACATTTGAGTCTCCCAAGACTAGTATTGGTTTATTTCCCTTAAAATTCCAATCTGCCACCTTGCCTTTTGGTCTGTCTTTATGGTACGATGGTTTCTGAAGGGTTGCTGGGGTTGGGGGTTGATGCTGGGGCTGAGGCTGAGGCTGGGGTTGGGGTTGGAATTCAAACTGGGGTGAGTATGTTGAGGCGCCAGTTATACAGGGGTCTCAGACTAGCAGTGACATGGTGTCTTTTTGGAAGGGCTCAGATTGGTTGTTTTTGGGTTGTTGCCCATTGTTTTGTCCATTAATCATCATTTGCCCCTGGAACTGCCCAGTCCTAGTCTCCCCCCCCGATGTGGCGCCTCCTGTTGGTGAGAGCGATAGAGGTGAAATCCTTTCCAAGATTTTAACTGAAACATTGCTGTGTTTAGGAGTTTTAACCAGGGGATTGGGGCGTGTTGCTATAACATTGAGGGTTTCTGGCTGCAGGCCCTATGGTGGAACTCAACTGGGGCCTGGATTAAATTAGAGGTGTTAGTGGTTATCAATTCAAGGTTGGAGCCTATGGTGGGCGATGGGGGACCAATGATACTTGAGGTTGAGTCTGGATTCTGAGTCTGGGTCTTTTTATAAGTCCTGGGGTCGATGTTGTTCAATTCTGTGGACTCAGATGTGCAGATTAAAAAGTTATGGGTTGCAGTTCGGGTACAGACTCTCCAGCTGGAGTGTTTTTCTCCCAGTTCCCTCTAGAAACCTCCACATCTTCAATTAAAACGTAACTTTTATTATCATATAGTTAAAAAAAAACAGGGTTGGGTTAGGGTTGGGGTTGGGTTGGGGTTGGGTTGGGTTGGGTTGGGTTAGGGTTGGGGTTGGGTTAGGGTTGGGGTTGGGTTAGAGTTGGGTTGGGTTGGGGTTGGGTTGGGTTGGGGTGAAGCCAGCATGTTGATGGACATGAGTCTAAGGTTTGAAGACATATAATTCATTCTGTATTGATGTGTTTTAACCAGACTTCTAGTCCTGTAAACAGAGAGAACAACATAAATGGAGTTGTGTTTAACAAGGTTTCATGTATGTTAATCATGTTCATTTGTATCTCTCTCTGTATGGCAGATTCTCAGTAGGTTTCCATGGTCCATTAACCTAACATGAGATATATAGAGATATATTGAACCTGGATCATCATAATGATTCTACATTTATAGTATGAACCTGGATCATCATAATGATTCTACATGTTATAGTATGAACCTGGATCATCATAATGATTCTACATGTTATAATATGAACCTGGATAATCATAATGATTCTACATGTTATAATATGAACCTGGATCATCATAATGATTCTACATGTTATAATATGAACCTGGATCATCATAATGATTCTACATTTATAGTATGAACCTGGATCATCATAATGATTCTACATGTTATAATATGCCATGGCCTTTACTGGCCAAAGGTTAAACTGCTGTTATGGTCATGATATACTATGGTGTTGTGTCACTAGACTTTGACCAGATATTATTACATCCAAAGATCAACTGAACCTAGAATATAGATACAGAGACACTTGTCATCAGGAAGGTTCTCTCTCAGCACAACGGAAAATATCTCAATGACTTGACATGTTCTGGTTGTGAATTCAGGCTACAAGGTAAGAATCTTCCCAGGGATTATTATAAAGTGTGTAGAGACATTAAATGTCTGGTGTTATTTTAGTATAGTGAATGACAGTAAAACACTCAGATCTAACAGTCCATTTCACCTGGGACAGCTACGTGACAGTTCAATCATACTAAATGGCGCTAACTGGGTGTAGTCAAGTCACATTATAACATGTTGTTCATATAGCTAACTGGGTGTAGTCAAGTCACATTATAACATGTTGTTCATATATCTAACTGGGTGTAGTCAAGTCACATTATAACATGTTGTTCATATAGCTAACTGGGTGTAGTCAAGTCACATTATAACATGTTGTTCATATAGCTAACTGGGTGTAGTCAAGTCACATTATAACATGTTGTTCATATAGCTAACTGGGTGTAGTCAAGTCACATTATAACATGTTGTTCATATAGCTAACTGGGTGTAGTCAAGTCACATTATAACATGTTGTTCATATAGCTAACTGGGTGTAGTCAAGTCACATTATAACATGTTGTTCATATAGCTAACTGGGTGTAGTCAAGTCACATTAAAACACATGTTGTTCATATATTACTGTATCGCGGTTATTTTACAATTTGTATATTTTTCATGTATAAATTGTAAGTCGTCTTTCAGAATATCAGAACATTTGTTGTTTTCTAAATTCCAATGATCTCCTGCTTCCTGTGTAATTTGGTATGAAACCACTGAACAGACTTTTCTTAACATTAATATTATGAACTGAATTCAGTAACAGCATCATAATATCATACCTGTTGAACAAAGCAACATACTAGAATGAGAGAAATTATTAAAAGAGAAAGTGAGACATTATTATTCATATTATTATTATATATTATGTTATTATTATTATTAATATTATTATTATTATTATTCTTAGTTCCACTAGATGGATAAAAGGTGAACAATATCAGTCACAACTACATGTTCATGTGATGCATTAAATCACCTGACTGTTTCTATGTCTGTTAATAAATGTTTTATTTCTCAAAGAGATAATTAATAAAAGAGAACAATTGACATTCAATAATTAGTTGTCACTGTGTTAACCACAACCAACATGTTGGATCTCTGTTTAGTTGTCACTGTGTTAACCACAACCAATATGTTGGATCTCTGTTTAGTTGTCACTGTGTTAACCACAACCAACATGCTGGAACTCTGTTTAGTTGTCACTGTGTTAACCACAACCAACATGTTGGATCTCTGTTTAGTTGTCACTGTGTTAACCACAACCAACATGTTGGATCTCTGTTTAGTTGTCACTGTGTTAACCACAACCAACATGTTGGATCTCTGTTTAGTTGTCACTGTGTTAACCACAACCAACATGCTGGATCTCTGTTTAGTTGTCACTGTGTTAACCACAACCAACATGTTGGATCTCTGTTTAGTTGTCACTGTGTTAACCACAACTAACATGTTGGATCTCTGTTTAGTTGTCACTGTGTTAACCACAACCAACATGTTGGATCTCTGTTTAGTTGTTACTGTGTTAACCACAACCAACATGTTGGATCTCTGTTTAAGGGACAGTTCTCTAAAATGAGTCTCTCTGAGGATAGAAAGGAGGGTGGCCCTGCCTCTAAAATGAGTCTCTCTGGGGAGAGAGAGGAGGGGGGCCCTGCCTCTAAAATGAGACTCTCTGGGGAACATGACACCAAAACTAAGAGGTGAGATTACAATGTTGTTTGTTTCTAAAACGTGTTTCCACAATTTTTTCACATTTTTTTATTTATCGGACAGTATTGCTTAGGGGAACCTTGTCTGTAAAATATTGTTGTTCTAAGATTTTAATTCATAGTTTTTTGTGTACAATTTTTTTTTTTCAAAACGCTATATAGCTGAAATGGAATGTTTGTATCCTGTATATTAGACTGTGATATGTGGTTTTCTCACCAGCAAACTAATATGTTGGCAGGCATAACTTTATAGTGTTTATTCTGATCGTTGTTACAAGCTGAATTCTGACAATATATCCGTTATATCAACACACTCTTCACTCCTGTTGAAACCAAAAAGGGTTCTATCTTCGTTAATATACAGAACCACTAAAGTTCTATATAGAACCCTTTATAGGAGGTTAGGAAGTGTCTGAGTATACAGTATATATAGAACATATATAGAACCCTTTATAGGAGGTTAGGAAGTGTCTGAGTATACAGTATATATAGAATATATATAGAACCCTTTATAGGAGGTAAGGAAGTGTCTGAGTATACAGTATATATAGAATATATATAGAACCCTTTATAGGAGGTTAGGAAGTGTCTGAGTATACAGTATATATAGAATATATATAGAACCCTTTACAGGAGGTTAGGAAGTGTCTGAGTATACAGTATATATAGAATATATATAGAACCCTTTATAGGAGGTTAGGAAGTGTCTGAGTATACAGTATATATAGAATATATATAGAACCCTTTATAGGAGGTTAGCCTGTCTGAGTATACAGTATATATAGAATATATATAGAACCCTTTATAGGAGGTTAGGAAGTGTCTGAGTATACAGTATATATAGAATATATATAGAACCCTTTATAGGAGGTTAGCCTGTCTGAGTATACAGTATATATAGAACCCTTTATAGGAGGTTAGGAAGTGTCTGTGTATACAGTATATATAGAATATATATAGAACCCTTTATAGGAGGTTAGGAAGTGTCTGAGTATACAGTATGTATAGAATATATATAGAACCCTTTATAGGAGGTTAGGAAGTGTCTGAGTATACAGTATATATAGAATATATATAGAACTCTTTATAGGAGGTTAGCCTGTCTGAGTATACAGTATATATTTAACCCTTTATATGAGGTTAGCCTGTCTGAGTATACAGTATATATTTAACCCTTTATAGGGCTCTTTGGTCAGAACTCTAGAGGTTCTTCTTCACTGAATTGATCTTCATTATATCCAAACTCACTGGTGGTCAGGGAGGCATCTCTTTGTTTGAACGATGGCCCACGTCAACTCTGGCATTACAATACATACATTAAAATACAACGTTGACCATTAGTTACAGCAAACAACAAACATGTCTCTTCTGCTCCGTTCTTAACCCCTCCTCTCTTCACTAGATGGATGGTAACTTTAGTGTTTAACCCCTCTGTGTCCAAGGACCAAACTTTTGAATATTATTTTCAGTGCGCCTCAAGTAGGTTGGAAACATGACATTTACAACAACGTTTTTTTCTGATAACTAGTTAATTGCATCCGCCATGGAGCCCAGTTTCATAATATTACGTTGTGTTATATAAAAAACAGGCATTATTTTAGGTCATTCTTCTTCCTGCCAGCTCCTATTAGTTCTATTGAGCTCCGTGGAATCAACTCACCTTCTGAACGTTTTATTCCCAGCTCATTGGTCTGCGTCACAATGGCAGCTCCTATTAGTTCTATTGAGCTCCGTGGAACCAACTCACCTTCTGAACGTTCTATTTCCAGCTCATTGTTCTGCGTCACAATGGTAGCTCCTATTAGTTCTATTGAGCTCCGTGGAACCAACTCACCTTCTGAACGTTCTATTTCCAGCTCATTGTTCTGCGTCACAATGGCAGCTTCACTATTGTATCATTGACACCTGCCGGCACGCTGACGTCAGGTATCTTATATTAACAGGGTTAAAGCTACTTGGTGACCGTGATCACTGTTCGCCTGGATACACGTTGTGGTGACCCACAGTGCTAAACCTTAAACCTTTTCTGGTCATGGTTAACCATATTTGTTTTCAGAAAAATGTATACCACCTAACTAAAACGTATGTCCCTGTTCTCTTTTTCAAGACGTGGCCAATTTAAACAGCCAGAAGAAATTATTTAAATTAAGAAACAACACTTTTTTTGATGACTTGTTGTTTCTAAATGGCTGCTGGGTAATTTGATATGCATCGAAATGTTCGTTCGTAGTCATCGGATTGAGTGAAAGCTGCGCAGTTTCACTGAGTTAGAAAACAAATGGACAGGTCTAGCTCATTGATTTGTAGATCTGACGCAGTTGCTACTTCAGATTATGAGCCTAGCAGGTGTCGTGAATGAGTTATGTAGTACCTACAGAAGGCCACAGGGAGGAGCAAGAGAGCTATAAACCCATACTGTTTTTTACCTTTAAATCCATAAACCTATCAATCAATCAAATGTATTTATAAAGCCCTTTTTACATCAGCATCTAACCCTACGTATTACCTATTTAGCATTAACCTTAACCCTAATTATTTTAGAAACTGTTTTAGTAATAATATTACGTTAGTAAATACCATTATAGTACTAAATAGCACTGATTATTTTGTTAATCAAAACCTGTCTCAGCATTTTGGTGTTTTTGTTTTGTTATTTTATTATATTTATTATTGCAAGGCAGAACACTTGATCAACAAGCCACATCTGTTTTATTTTTCATATGTGGTTTGAACTGGGTGACCTAGTAACCTCTATGTGAAAGTCTAGAAATTGGCTTGGGAAAGATGGGGCAGGTTAGAGATCTAAGGAATTAACCAGAAAAATACACTTTATTTCTCAGCTGCCCCACCAACGTCTGTAGGTGAATTAATAACTTTTAATTGCAACATGTCCAATAGACGGCAGCATATGACCACGAAGCATCACTTATAGGCTACAAGCAGCAATATGATTGACATAAAATAGCATACAACCACAGCCTATATGTCCCATGATTTTCTAAAATGGTCACTTATGACTTTAGTTAGCTATATATCTCATATTAGGGCTGTGTTGCTTTTGGGAGAGAAAAAAAGTGACTATAGCAGGTATTGAATCCCAGGTACAGTGCCTTGCGAAAGTATTCGGCCCCCTTGAACTTTGCGACCTTTTGCCACATTTCAGGCTTCAAACATAAAGATATAAAACTGTATTTTTTTGTGAAGAATCAACAACAAGTGGGACACAATCATGAAGTGGAACGACATTTATTGGATATTTCAAACTTTTTGAAGCCTGAAATGTGGCAAAAGGTCGAAAAGTTCAAGGGGGCCGAATACTTTCGCAAGGCACTGTAAATAATCACCAGTCAGAACCTCAACCTTAGTATAATGCATTATAAAAAATGACCTTAATATCTGATATTGCGAGTAAACAACCTCGGAATAGAAAAGACAGAGTGCAACTTCCAGCCCGTCAATAAATTACATCACACAACCCTAGCAGTTAGCAAATAGCACATGTTCCACCGGGATTCAAACCAGCCACCTTCAGGCCACGGGTCCAACTCCTTAGCCACTGTTAATCTTGGGGAATAAGCATGAGTTAATCTGCCAAAATGAAGACAAAATGCTATACCTGGTATCACTTGTTATACATAAATATTATACATAATTATAATACATAAATCATTGCCAAAAGCACAAGACTTACTGTTACATGTCGGTCTATATTATTAATGGATTGATCATATCAAATATCAAAACATTATTTTGATCTGCTCCAAAACAATTGCATGTGGCTCAGGAACCACTGACTCACTGCATTATTCTATAGTATTATCAAGACACCTGCTGTTAACTTTTAACTACTTAGGACACCTGCTGTTAACTCTTAACTACTTAGGACACCTGCTGTTAACTCTTAACTACTTAGGACACCTGCTGTTAACTCTTAACTACTTAGGACAGCTCACCAGGTGTCCTAAATATCTGCCGACTAGGTGGGACTAGAGGCTTCATGCATAGTTACCCACCCACTAATACCCATAAGTGTAAAATGTCTTTAATCTCAGCACTTATACGACCAATTTTCTACTCTGAGACACTTTGTGGGTATGGACCCAGATCTCAACATATTGCTATAAAAAAAAACAGAATGTTTGTTTTACATAATAATAAAAAATGAGTATTATCAATGTAACCCACTGTAAAGACTGGGTTCAGTTGATTGTGTTGCACTGCTCATGTCCGCGTTCTGGAACTGTCCGCGTCCCCGTACAGAACTGTCCGCGTCCCCGTACAGAACTGTCCGCGTCCGCGTACAGAACTGTCTGCATCCCCGTACAGAACTGTCTGCGTCCCCGTACAGGACTGTCCTCGTCCCCGTACAGAACTGTCTGCGTCCCCGTACAGAACTGTCCGCGTCCCCGTACAGAACTGTCTGCGTCCCCGTACAGAACTGTCCTCATCCTCGCACAGAACTGTCCGCATCCCCGTACAGAACTGTCCTCATCCCCATACAGAACTGTCTGCGTCCCCGTACAGAACTGTCCTCATCCCCGTACAGAACTGTCCGCGTCCCCGTACAGAACTGTCCGCGTCCCCGTACAGAACTGTCCGCGTCCCCGTACAGAACTGTCCACGTCCCCGTACAGAACTGTCCGCGTCCCCGTACAGAACTGTCCACGTCCCCGTACAGAACTGTCCACGTCCCCGTACAGAACTGTCCACGTCCCCGTACAGAACTGTCCGCGTCCCCGTACAGAACTGTCTGCGTCCCCGTACAGAACTGTCCGCGTCCCCGTACAGAACAGTCCACGTCCCCGTACACAACTGTCCTCA
Organism: Oncorhynchus clarkii lewisi; assembly: GCF_045791955.1. NCBI lineage: Eukaryota > Metazoa > Chordata > Actinopteri > Salmoniformes > Salmonidae > Oncorhynchus > Oncorhynchus clarkii. Next base: position 101,907,178 of record NC_092158.1, on the reverse strand, counting down.
TCCCCGTACAGAACTGTCCGCGTCCCCGTACAGAACTGTCCACGTCCCCGTACAGAACTGTCCACGTCCCCGTACAGAACTGTCTGCGTCCCCGTTCGGTGTGGCGCCAAGTCGATTACGCGCAGATTGGACTGAGGTGATCTTGGGGAATAATGACGGAGTTTGTTACAGTGTTGAGACGCCGAAGTTTATTGTTCAATTTGCTTTTTTCTTTACGGTCAGGGACAGTATGAGTGTAGCCAGATCCTTTTCACTCTCTATCCTTGTTTCATTTTGTGGTTGACCGGATTCGTCATCATCATCGAGATGAGGGACAGAAACGACCTGCTAGCTAGTCGGTACAGCTCGGTAAGCTAGCTAGCTACTCTACCAGCAGCATCCTAGTTATCCTAGCTAGTCGGTACAGCTCGGTAATCTAGCTAGCTACTCTACCAGCAGCATCCTAGTTACCATAGCTACCACTACATCATCACCGGCTGTCTCTCGTTGACGGATGCTGGCTACCTCTGTCCGGTTCTCCTCTCTTCACTAGATGGACGGTAACTTTAGTGTTTAACCCCTCTGTGTCCAAGGACCAAACTTTTGAATATTATTTTCAGGACGCCTCAATAGCAGGTATTGAACCCCGGGTAAATAATCACTAGTCAGAACCTCAACCTCAGTATACATTCATTATAAAAATCATCTTAACATCTGATATTGTTAGTAAACAACCCCGAGAGTGCGTCTTCCAGCCCTCCAATAAATTACATAATTCAACCCTCCCGGTTAGTAAATTTACCTCAACATGCCCCCGGAGAAGGCAGAGTAACGACACCAGCCTTTTAGCGGGGCTGACAGACTGACTACAACGCTCCCGTCGCTAAATGAATCTCGTTATTAAAAATGACACACTGCTCTCTCGCGCCAACGAGCGTCTAGAAGTCAGTTCTATTTGTGACGCAGTTCGCGCTGCATCTCCTCATTGGTTTATAGAAGCAGGTACCCACGTGCCATCTCCTCATTGGTTTATAGAAGCAGGTACCCACGTGCCATCTCCTCATTGGTTTATAGAAGCAGGTACCCACGTGCCATCTCCTCATTGGTTTATAGAAGCAGGTACCCACGTGCCATCTCCTCATTGGTTTATAGAAGCAGGTACCCACGTGCCATCTCCTCATTGGTTTATAGAAGCAGGTACCCACGTGCCATCTCCTCATTGGTTTATAGAAGCAGGTACCCACGTGCCATCTCCTCATTGGTTTATAGAAGCAGGTACCCACGTGCCATCTCCTCATTGGTTTATAGAAGCAGGTACCCACGTGCCATCTCCTCATTGGTTTATAGAAGCAGGTACCCACGTGCCATCTCCTCATTGGTTTATAAAAGCAGGTACCCACGTGGCATCTCCTCATTGGTGCCATCTCATTTAGCAAAAAAACATAACTTAACAGAAACATAACTTCTTTAAACAATAAAAGCTCATTTACGAACATTTCTGAAAATTGATATATAGCTTTTTGGAATGAAACTCTTCATATGTTTCCCCATCTGAGCTCAGAGTAGTTGAGAGATGTAATGTTTGTCTCTGTTGTGTTGAAGACCAATCAAGCAGGAGCGACCAGCCTCCCCTGTTCCCAGCTGTGTGTCCATGAAGAGTAACCAGTCTATGGGTAAACCTATAAACTTTAGAGAGGGAGACTTTTCTACTGAACAAAGGTAAGAAGAACTCACAGGTCCTGGTCAGTGAGTTAAACAACACTGTCTCTAGTCATTTCTCCTCTCCCATTTTCCCATTTATTGTTGTTGTTTTCATAATCCATAGGCTAATCATTTTATCCAATTTCATAGTCCTAAAACAATATTAAACAAACACAACATTCCCTCCCTCCGTGTGTGTGTGTGTGTGTGTGTGTGTGTGTGTGTGTGTGTGTGTGTGTACTCCCTGGATGAGGAGATGTAATCTCATGTTTTGTCCACAGAAACCAACAGGAGAGATCAGAGTCAGAGATTCTCAGTGGTCAGTCTTCCCAGAGTCATCAAACAGACCTGGCCTCCATATTCAGTGTATGTGGTCCTGTTGTGTGCATTTGTTTTTGTTTACCTCAAGTAAAGTTGATCTGTCAATCATTCATTATTGTGTTAATGAGATAGCATTTATTCTCTTGCTTAACTTATTTACTTTATTTATTTCAGTTGCTTGAAGAGAAAATTATGACATTTGTGAAGAACGAGCTGAAGATGTTCAAGAGGATTCTTAGTCCAGAACTCCCAGAAGGCTTTGAGAGTCAGAAGCAGGATAAGGAAGTGGTGGATGCTGAAGATGAGAAGCAGGAGAGCAGTGCCAGTGAGGGGGCTCTGAAGATCACACTGCACATCCTGAGGAAAATGAACCAGAAGGAGCTTGCTGACACACTGGAGAAATGTAAGATCTGTCTGACTCATGTTGAATGATGTTTTATAACATTTAAAAGCTGTAGCTAAAGTACAGCTAAAGTAGCTGTGTAACTCAATGATATTGTAGCAGCCTTAACACAACACCTAGTGACCTCATCAAGTAGCAGCAGGGATGTGTTGTGTTGATTCATTTAGAGAGAGACTACATTAATAATACCATCAATAATACCAATAATAATATAATCAGTCACACCAGTCTGTAATGCATTATGAAAACATTTACACATTTATACAGGCAGTTAAAATAATACATTGTTTTAATGTACAACTTTATAACAGTCCTACAATACTGTAGGCATTAAAACAGATGTAATATTAATATCCTCTGTGTTATTTCTAGATTCAGATGAGCCTGCTGTGATTTGTCACCGTGAACTCAAATCTAATCTAAAGAAGAAGTTTCAATGTGTATTTGAGGGGATCGCTAAACAAGGAAACCCAACACTTCTCAATAAGATCTACACAGAGCTCTACATCACAGAGGGTGGAACAGGAGAGGTCAATAACGAACATGAGCTGAGACAGATTGAGACAACAACCAGGAAACAAGCAAGACCAGAGACTGCAATCAAATGTAACGACATCTTCAAACCCTTAACTGGACAAGACAAACGTATCAGAACTGTGCTGACAAAGGGAGTCGCTGGCATTGGAAAAACAGTCTCTGTGCAGAAGTTCATTCTGGACTGGGCTGAAGGAAAAGCAAATCAGGATGTCCAATTTGTATTTTCATTCCCTTTTCGGGAGCTGAATTTGATGAAAGGGGACAAACACACTTTCATTGAACTTCTTAATCACTTCTCAATGGAAACCAAACAATCAAGAATCTCCAACTACGACAAGTACAAAGTTCTGTTAATCTTTGATGGTCTGGATGAGTGCCGACTGCCCCTAGACTTCCAGAAGAACAAGATATGTTGTGACGTCACAGAGTCAACCTCAGTGGATGTTCTGCTGACAAATCTCATCAAGGGAAATCTGCTTCCCTCTGCTCTCCTCTGGATAACTACCCGACCTGCAGCAGCCAATAAGATCCCTTCAGGGTGTGTTGAACAGGTGACAGAGGTACGAGGGTTCAATGACCCACAGAAGGAGGAGTACTTCAGGAAGAGATTCAGTGATGAGGACCTGGCCAGCAGAATCATCTCACACATAAAGACATCAAGGAGCCTCCACATCATGTGCCACATTCCAGTCTTCTGTTGGATTTCTGCAACAGTCCTTGAGCACATGCTGAAACATAAGAGAGAAGAGATGCCCAAGACTCTGACTGAGATGTACACACACCTTGTGGTGTTTCATACCAAACAGAAGAATGAAAAGTATCTTGGGAAAGAAGAGACAGGTCCACACTGGAATAAAGAGAGCATTCTGTCACTGGGAAAACTGGCTTTTCAACAGCTTGTGAAGGGCAATCTGATTTTCTATGAAGGAGACCTGAAGGAGGCTGGCATTGATGTCAATGAAGCCTCAGTGTACTCAGGATTGTGCACACAGCTCTTTAAAGAGGAATGTGTGCTGTACCAGGACAAGGTGTACTGCTTTGTTCATCTGAGCATTCAGGAGTTTCTGGCTGCTGAATATGTGTTCCTCTCATTCATCAACAACAATGAGAATCTAATGGCCAAATCGCAAACAAGTGACAAGCCTGAAGTTACTGTCTACAAGAGTGCTGTGGATAAAGCCTTACAAAGTGAGACAGGAAACCTGGACCTTTTCCTCCGCTTCCTTCTGGGCCTCTCACTGGAGTCCAATCAGAAGTACTTACAAGGTCTACTGACAAAGACCAGAAGCATCTCACAGAGCCATGTAGAAACAGTCAAGTACATTAAGGAGAAGATCAGGGAGAATCCCTCTCCAGAGAGGAGCATCAATCTGTTCCACTGTCTGAATGAACTGAATGACCAGTCTCTAGTGGAGGAGATCCAAAGCTACCTGAGCTCAGGAAGTCTCTCTAGAGCCAAACTGTCACCTGCACAGTGGTCAGCTCTGGTCTTTGTGTTGCTGACTTCAGAAAAGGAGCTGGATGTGTTTGACCTGAAGAAATACTCCAGATCAGAGGAAGGTCTTCTGAGGCTGCTGCGAGTGGTCAAAGTCTCCAGAGCTGCTCTGTGAGTAAATAAAATGACATATAAGAAGTAATCATCAGGAAGAAATATTCATTTTATAGAAAAATATGTATTCTAACATGTGTATAATATTATATTGAATAACATATTGAATAAATGCATCTATAATGAATCTATATGTTGTTTTGGATAATTAACCAAATGCATCTGCCATTGTCCTACTACAATACTCATTAAATTAGCAGTGTGTTTGTGAAGTCATGATGATCTCTTTGTCAGGCTGTCAGGCTGTGGAGTCACAGAGGAAGGCTGTGCTTCTCTGGTCTCAGCTCTGGAGTCAAACCCCTCACATCTGAGAGAGCTGGATCTGAGTAACAATGACCTGAAGGATTCAGGAGTGAAGCTGCTCTCTGCTGGACTGGGGAATCCCCACTGTAAACTGGAGACTCTGAGGTCAGTATTCCTGTAAATGGTCAACAAGTGATAACTGTTCACCAGATCCACATGTGTTTACCAGACAAACATAGTCCACACCATATTTATTGGCATATTTAGCCACTGGGATGTTTGACCATTTTTCAAGGCAAAACTGCTCCAGCTCCTTCAAGTTGGATGGGCTCCGCTGGTGCAATCTGTAAGTCATTCCACAGATTCTCAATTGGATTGTGCTTTGACTTGACCATTCCAAGACATTTACATTTTTCCCACTCAAGTGTTTCTTTAGCAGTCTCAAATCTCTGGAAGACTGAAACAGGTTTCCCTCAAGAATTTCCCAGTATTTAGCGCCATCCATCATTCCTTCTATTCTAACCAGTTTCCCAGTCCCTGCTGATGAAAAACATCTCCACAGCATGATGTTGCCACCACCATGCTTCACTGTGGGGATGGTGTTCTCGGGGTGATGAGAGGTGTTGGGTTTGCGCCAGACATAGCATTTTCCTTGATGGCCTTAAAGCTCCATTTTAGTGTCTTCTGACCAGAGTACCTTCGTCCTATGTTTGGGGAATCCAGCTCTGTGGAGTGTACTGCTTAAAGTGGTCCTATGGACAGATACTCCAATCTCCGCTGTCTGTTATTGGTAATGGTGAGAGGTTAGCATGTTTTGTTGTAGCCTCTAACTTTCTCACTCATTGTATTTTTTATTTCACCTTTATTTAACCAGATAAGCTAGTTGAGAACATATTCTCATTTGCAACTGCGACCTGGCCAAGATAAAGCAGAGCAATTCGACACATACAACAACACAGAGTTACACATGGAATAAACAAAACATACAGTCAATAATACAGTAGAACAAAATAAAACAAAAAGTATATGAACAGTGAGTGCAATTGAGGTAAGATAAGGGAGTTAAGGCAATAAATAGGCCATGGTGGCAAAGTAATTACAATATAGCAATTAAACACTGGAATGGTAGATGTGCAGAAGATGAATGTGCAAGTAGAGATACTAGGGTGCAAAGGAGCAAGATAAATCAATAAATACAGTATGGGGATGAGGTAGATAGATGGGCTATATACAGGTGCAGTGATCCGTGAGCTGCTCTGACAGCTGGTGCTTAAAGCTAGTGAGGGAGATAAGAGTCTCCAGCTTCAGAGATTTTTGCAGTTTGTTCCAGTCATTGGCAGCAGAGAACTGGAAGGAGAGGCGGCCAAATGAGGAATTGGCTTTGGGGGTGACCAGTGAAAAATACCTGCTGGAGCGCGTGCTACGAGTGGGTGCTGCTATGGTGACCAGTGAGCTGAGATAAGGCGGGGCTTTACCTAGCAGAGACTTGTAGAGTAGAGTGCTGGAGGCTATATTTTATAGATGACATCGCCGAAGTCGAGGATTGGTAGGATGGTCAGTTTTACGAGGGTATGTTTGGCTGCATAAGTGAAGGATGCTTTGTTGCAAAATAGGAAGCTGATTCTAGATTTAGATTTGGATTGGAGATGCTTAATGGGAGTCTGGAAGGAGAGTTTACAGTCTAACAAAAAACCTAGGTATTTGTATTTGTCCACATATTCTAAGTCAGAGCCGTCCAGAGTAGTGATACTGGACGGTCGGGCTGGTGCAGGCAGTGATCAGTTGGCCAGAAGTATACAGAATGGTGTCGTCTGCGTAGAGGTGAATCAGCGAATCACCAGCAGCGAGAGCGACATCATTGATGTATACAGAGAAGTGAGTCGGCCTGAGAATTGAACCCTGTGGCACATCCATAGAGACTGCCAGAGGTCCGGCCAACAGGCCCTGCGATTTGACACACTGAACTCTATCAGAGCAGTAGTTGGTGAACCAGGCGAGGCAATCATTTGAAAAACCAAGGCTGTTGAGTCTGCCAATAAGAATGTGGTGATTGACAGACTCGAAAGCCTTGGCCAGGTCGATGAATAAGGCTGCACGGTACTGTCCTTTATCGATGGCAGTTATGATAATGTTTAGGACTTTGAGCATGGCTGAGGTGCACCCATGACCAGCTCTGAAACCAGATTGCATAGTGGAGAAGGTATGGTGGGATTCAAAATGGTGGGTGTTCTGTTTGTTAACTTGGCTTTCGAAGATTTTAGAAAGGCAGGGCAGGATTGATATAGGTCTATAAGAGTGCTGGTCTAGAGTGTCTCCCCCTTTGAAGAGGGGGATGACCGCGGCAGCTTTCAAATCTTTGGGAATCTCAGACGACACGAAAGAGAGGTTGAACAGGCTAGTAATTGTGTTGCAACAGTTCCAGCAGATAATTTTAGAAAGAGAGGGTCCAGATTGTCTAGCCCGGCAGATTTGTAGGGGTCCAGGTTTTGGAGTTCTTTAAGAACATCAGCTATCTGGATTTGGGTGAAGGAGAAATAGGGGAGGCTTGGGCGAGTTGCTGTGGGGAGTGCAGGGCTGTTGACCGGGGTAGGGTTAGCCAGGTGGAAAGCATGGCCAGCCATAGAAAAATGCATCTTGAAATTCTCGATTATCGTAGATTTATCGTGACAGTGTTTCCTAGCCTCAGTGCAGTGGGCAGCTGGGAGGAGGTGCTCTTATTCTCTATGGACTTTACAGTGTCCCAGAACTTTTTTGAGTTTGTGCTACAGGATGCAAATTTCTGCTTAAAAAAGCTAGCCTTAGCTTTCCTAACTGCCTGTGCATATTTGTTCCTGACTTCCTTGAAAACTTGCATATCACGGGGGCTATTCAATGCTAATGCAGAATGCCACAGGATGTTTTGTGTTGGTTAAGGGCAGTCAGGTCTGGAGAGAACCAAGGGCTATATCTGTTCCTGGTTCTACATTTCTTGAGAGGGGCATGCTTATTTAAGATGGTGAGGAAGGCACTTTTAAAGAATGACCAGGGGTCCTCTACTGACGGGATGAGGTCAATTTCCTTCCAGAATACCCGGGCCAGGTCGATTCGGAAGGCCTGGTCGCTGAAGTGTTTTATGGAGCATTTGACAGTGATGAGTGGAGGTCGTTTGACCGCAGACCCGTTACGGATGCAGGCAATGAGGCAGTGATCGCTGAGATCTTGGTTGAAAACAGCAGAGGTGTATTTGGAGGGCAAGTTGGTCAGGATGATATCGTTGAGGGTGACCGTGTTTAAGGCTTTAGGGAGGTACCTGGAAGGTTAATTGATAATTTGTGAAAGATTCAGATCTGTTTAAACCAACTCTTAGTTTCCTGATTCAGATCAGTTCAAACCAACTCTTAGTGTCCTGATTCAGATCAGTTCAAACCAACTCTTAGTGTCCTGATTCAGATCTGTTTAAACCAACTCTTAGTGTCCTGATTCAGATCAGTTCAAACCAACTCTTAGTGTCCTGATTCAGATCTGTTTAAACCAACTCTTAGTTTCCTGATTCAGATCAGTTCAAACCAACTCTTAGTGTCCTGATTCAGATCTGTTTAAACCAACTCTTAGTGTCCTGATTCAGATCTGTTTAAACCAACTCTTAGTGTCCTGATTCAGATCTGTTTAAACCAACTCTTAGTGTCCTGATTCAGATCTGTTCAAACCAACTCTTAGTGTTATTATTCATTATTTATGATTTGTATTAATCAAGATTAAGATTATTAATCATAATCAGGATTCATTTAGTATTGTTTAGAAATGTGTTATCTACTCCCTTAGACAGAAAGTTACTCCAGTCATCATCCACAGTTCAGTTACTAAACACAACCAAAACACAACCCAAAACACAACCCAAAACACAACCAAAAATGCAACCAATGAGTTTGGAACCAAATACTAAACTTTTGACTACTTTAATACACTATGAGTGAATTGGTCAGAATACTTATGACTTCTTCAAATGGGGGGACTAGATACATAATGTGCTTTTATTTTTCTAAATCTTGAAACAGATATGTATTAAAATACCCTAAAATAAAAGGTGACATTATATACTGTCACCTCATATGAAACATTTGATCTGAAATCTATAATGTTGGAGTATAGAGACACATTTAAAATGTTAACTTCACTGTCTAAATAGATATGTTGTGGACTGTATACTCAATGCAATCTAAATCTGATACCTCACTGTCTAAATAGATATGGTGTGGACTGTATACTCAATACAATCTAAATCTGATACCTCACTGTCTAAATAGATATGGTGTGGACTGTATACTCAATACAATCTAAATCTGATACCTCACTGTCTAAATAGATATGGTATGGACTGTATACTCAATACAATCTAAATCTGATTCCTCACTGTCTAAATAGATATGGTGTGGACTGTATACTCATTACAATCTAAATCTGATTCCTCACTGTCTAAATAGATATGGTGTGGACTGTATACTCAATACAATCTAAATCTGATACCTCACTGTCTGTCTTCTGACTGATACTGCTTTTTAAACTGGTCTGGTCAGTCTACTATAATATTTGTACTATGTATTTTTCTATCTGCAGGCAATACTTTGATCATTTGTTATTTCTAATAATGAAACATTAATTTATTAATAGATATGGCAGGTTTCAGGACACAGGTATATCTGAATATTTTTTATATCTGAATATTTAAAAAAAAATATACTGCCACGATTTTCACCACCAAAGAATATCAGTGTGATTTTAATATGATTTGACTCTTTGCAGGCTGTCAGGCTGTCGAGTCACGGAGGAAGGCTGTGCTTCTCTGGTCTCAGCTCTGAGGTCAAACCCCTCACACCTGAGAGAGCTGGACCTGAGTAACAATGACCTGAAGGATTCAGGAGTGAAGCTGCTCTCTGATGGACTGGGGAATCCCCACTGTAAACTGGAGACTCTGAGGTCAGTATTCCTGTAGTTGGTCAACAACTGATAACTGTTCACCAGATCCACATGTGTTTACCAGGCACACATAGTCCACACCATATGTGTTTGGACAGTGAGGCTTACAGTTTTAAATTTGGTGCTATGCTCCAGCATTTTGGATTTGAGAAACAATGTTTCATATTAGGAGACAGTACAGAATGTCACCTTTTATTTGAGGTTAAAGGTGAGAGGTTAGTATGTTTTGTTGTAGCCTCTGTTATTGGTAATGGTGAGAGGTTAGCATGTTTTGTTGTAGCCTCTGTTATTGGTAATGGTGAGAGGTTAGCATGTGTTGTTGTAGTCTTTGTTATTGGTAATGGTGAGAGGTTAGTATGTTTTGTTGTAGTCTCTGTTATTGGTAATGGTGAGAGGTTAGCATGTTTGGTTGTAGTCTCTGTTATTGGTAATGGTGAGAGGTTAGCATGTTTTGTTGTAGCCTCTGTTATTGGTAATGGTGAGAGGTTAGTATGTTTTGTTGTAGCCTCTGTTATTGGTAATGGTGAGAGGTTAGCATGTTTTGTTGTAGCCTCTGTTATTGGTAATGGTGAGAGGTTAGCATGTGTTGTTGTAGTCTTTGTTATTGGTAATGGTGAGAGGTTAGCATGTTTTGTTGTAGCCTCTGTTATTGGTAATGGTGAGAGGTTAGTATGTTTTGTTGTAGCCTCTGTTATTGGTAATGGTGAGAGGTTAGCATGTTTTGTTGTAGCCTCTGTTATTGGTAATGGTGAGAGGTTAGCATGTTTTGTTGTAGCCTCTGTTATTGGTAATGGTGAGAGGTTAGCATGTTTTGTTGGAGCCTCTGTTATTGGTAATGGTGAGAGGTTAGCATGTTTTGTTGTAGTCTCTGTTATTGGTAATGGTGAGAGGTTAGTATGTTTTGTTGTAGCCTCTGTTATTGGTAATGGTGAGAGGTTACCATGTTTTGTTGTAGCCTCTGTAACTCTCTCACTCATTATTATTCATGATTAATTCATGATCTTTCTCAGTCAAGGCGTCACAGGCTTGATGTCTCATTGTGTTCGAGGAATATGGGACCAGATAAACTTTTGACATATTTAGTACACTTTAAGTGTCAGAATACTTATGACTTCTTCAAATGGGGGGACTAGATACATAAAATGCTTTAATTTTTCTAAACGTTGAAACAGATATGTATTAAAATATCCTCAAATAAAAGGTGACATTATAAACTGTCACCTCATATGAAACATTTGATCTGAAATCCAAAATGTTGGAGTATAGAGACACAATTAAAATGCTAGCTTCACTGTCAAAATAGATATAGATGATGTGGACTGTATACTCAATACAATCTTAATCTGATTCCTCACTGTCTAAATAGATATGGTGTGGACTGTATACTCAATACAATCTAAATCTGATACCTCACTGTCAAAATAGATATGGTGTGGACTGTATACTCAATACAATCTAAATCTGATACAATCTAAATCTGATACCTCACTGTCTAAATAGATATGGTGTGGACTGTATACTCAATACAATCTACATCTGATACCTCACTGTCTAAATAGATATGGTGTGGACTGTATACTCATTACAATCTAAATCTGATTCCTCACTGTCTAAATAGATATGGTGTGGACTGTTTACTCAATACAATCTAAATCTGATTCCTCACTGTCTGTCTTCTGACTGATACTGCTTTTTAAACTGGTCTGGTCAGTCTACTCAAATATTTGTACTATATATTTTTCTATCTGCAGGCAATACTTTGATCATTTGTTATTTCTAATAATGAAACATTCATTTATGAATAGATATGGCAGGTTTCAGGACACAGATATATCTGAATATTTAAAAAAAAATATACTGCCACGATTTTCACCACCAAAGAATAGCAGTGTGATTTTAATATGATTTGACTCTTTGCAGGCTGTCAGGCTGTCGAGTCACAGAGGAAGGCTGTGCTTCTCTGGTCTCAGCTCTGAGGTCAAACCCCTCACACCTGAGAGAGCTGGACCTGAGTAACAATGACCTGAAGGATTCAGGAGTGAAGCTGCTCTCTGATGGACTGGGGAATCCCCACTGTACTCTGGAGACTCTGAGGTCAGTATTCCTGTAGTTGGTCAACAAGTGATAACTGTTCACCAGATCCACATGTGTTTGTCAGGCACACATAGTCCACACCATATGTGTTTGGACAGTGAGGCTTACAGTTTTAAATTTGGTGCTATGCTCCAGCATTTTGGATTTGAGATATAATGTTTCATATTAGGAGACAGTACAGAATGTCACCTTTTATTTGAGGTTAAAGGTGAGAGGTTAGTATGTTTTGTTGTAGTCTCTGTTATTGGTAATGGTGAGAGGTTAGTATGTTTTGTTGTAGCCTCTGTTATTGGTAATGGTGAGAGGTTAGCATGTTTTGTTGTAGCCTCTGTTATTGGTAATGTTGAGAGGTTAGTATGTTTTGTTGTATCCTGTTATTGGTAATGGTGAGAGGTTAGCATGTTTTGTTGTAGCCTCTGTTATTGGTAATGGTGAGAGGTTAGCATGTGTTGTTGTAGTCTTTGTTATTGGTAATGGTGAGAGGTTAGCATGTTTTGTTGTAGCCTCTGTTATTGGTAATGGTGAGAGGTTAGTATGTTTTGTTGTAGCCTCTGTTATTGGTAATGGTGAGAGGTTAGCATGTTTTGTTGTAGCCTCTGTTATTGGTAATGGTGAGAGGTTAGCATGTTTTGTTGTAGCCTCTGTTATTGGTAATGGTGAGAGGTTAGTATGTTTTGTTGTAGCCTCTGTCATTGGTAATGGTGAGAGGTTACCATGTTTTGTTGTAGCCTCTGTAACTCTCTCACTCATTATTATTCATGATTAATTCATGATCTTTCTCAGTCAAGGCGTCACAGGCTTGATGTCTCATTGTGTTCGAGGAATATGGGACCAGATAAACTTTTGACATATTTAGTACACTTTAAGTGTCAGAATACTTATGACTTCTTCAAATGGGGGGACTAGATACATAAAATGCTTTAATTTTTCTAAACGTTGAAACAGATATGTATTAAAATATCCTCAAATAAAAGGTGACATTATAAACTGTCACCTCATATGAAACATTTGATCTGAAATCCAAAATGTTGGAGTATAGAGACACAATTAAAATGCTAGCTTCACTGTCAAAATAGATATAGATGATGTGGACTGTATACTCAATACAATCTTAATCTGATTCCTCACTGTCTAAATAGATATGGTGTGGACTGTATACTCAATACAATCTAAATCTTATACCTCACTGCCTAAATAGATATGGTGTGGACTGTATACTCAATACAATCTAAATCTGATACCTCACTGTCTAAATAGATATGGTGTGGACTGTATACTCATTACAATCTAAATCTGATACCTCACTGTCTGTCTTCTGACTGATTCTGCTTTTTAAACTGGTCTGGTCCGTCTACTCAAATATTTGTACTATATATTTTTCTATCTGCAGGCAATACTTTGATCATTTGTTATTTCTAATAATGAAACATTCATTTATGAATAGATATGGCAGGTTTCAGGACACAGATATATCTGAATATTTTAAAAAAAATATACTGCCACGATTTTCACCACCAAAGAATAGCAGTGTGATTTTAATATGATTTGACTCTTTGCAGGCTGTCAGGCTGTCGAGTCACAGAGGAAGGCTGTGCTTCTCTGGTCTCAGCTCTGAGGTCAAACCCCTCACACCTGAGAGAGCTGGACCTGAGTAACAATGACCTGAAGGATTCAGGAGTGAAGCTGCTCTCTGATGGACTGGGGAATCCCCACTGTACTCTGGAGACTCTGAGGTCAGTATTCCTGTAGTTGGTCAACAAGTGATAACTGTTCACCAGATCCACATGTGTTTATCAGGCACACATAGTCCACACCATATGTGTTTGGACAGTGAGGCTTACAGTTTTAAATTTGGTGCTATGCTCCAGCATTTTGGATTTGAGATATAATGTTTCATATTAGGAGACAGTACAGAATGTCACCTTTTATTTGAGGTTAAAGGTGAGAGGTTAGTATGTTTTGTTGTAGTCTCTGTTATTGGTCATGGTGAGAGGTTAGTATGTTTTGTTGTAGCCTCTGTTATTGGTAATGGTGAGAGGTTAGCATGTTTTGTTGTAGTCTATGTTATTGGTAATGGTGAGAGGTTAGCATGTTTTGTTGTAGCCTCTGTTATTGGTAATGGTGAGAGGTTAGCATGTTTTGTTGTAGCCTCTGTTATTGGTAATGGTGAGAGGTTAGTATGTTTTGTTGTATCCTGTTATTGGTAATGGTGAGAGGTTAGCATGTTTTGTTGTAGCCTCTGTTATTGGTAATGGTGAGAGGTTAGCATGTTTTGTTGTAGCCTCTGTTATTGGTAATGGTGAGAGGTTAGCATGTTTTGTTGTAGTCTGTTATTGGTAATGGTGAGAGGTTAGCATGTTTTGTTGTAGCCTCTGTTATTGGTAATGGTGAGAGGTTAGTATGTTTTGTTGTAGCCTCTGTTATTGATAATGGTGAGAGGTTAGCATGTTTTGTTGTAGCCTCTGTTATTGGTAATGGTGAGAGGTTAGCATGTTTTGTTGTAGTCTGTTATTGGTAATGGTGAGAGGTTAGCATGTTTTGTTGTAGCCTCTGTTATTGGTAATGGTGAGAGGTTAGTATGTTTTGTTGTAGCCTCTGTTATTGGTTATGGTGAGAGGTTAGCATGTTTTGTTGTAGTCTGTTTTTGGTAATGGTGAGAGGTTAGTATGTTTTGTTGTAGTCTCTGTTATTGGTAATGGTGAGAGGTTAGCATGTTTGGTTGTAGTCTCTGTTATTGGTTATGGTGAGAGGTTAGCATGTTTTGTTGTAGCCTCTGTTATTGGTAATGGTGAGAGGTTAGCATGTTTTGTTGTAGTCTCTGTAACTTTCTCACTCATTGTTATTCATGATTGTTTCATGATTTTTCTTAATCATGGCATCATCAGGATTATTTTATTATTGTTTAGAAACATGTTATCTACTCTCTTAGACAGAAAAGTACTCCACTCATCATCCACCATTTTATTATTGGGCAAAACACAACCAAAACAAACTGCAAATGCAACCAACGAGTTTCAGTCACAAAACGAAATGTGTCTTAAAATACCCTCAAATTAAAGTTGACATTATATACTGTCACCTCATATGAAACATTTGACCTCAAATCCAAAATGTTGGAGAATAGAGCCACATTTAAAATGTTAGCTTTACTGTCTAAATAGATATGGTGTGGACTGTATACTCAATACAATCTAAATCTGATACCTCACTGTCTAAATAGATATGGTGTAGACTGTATACTCAATACAATCTAAATCTGATACCTCACTGTCTAAATAGATATGGTGTGGACTGTATACTCAATACAATCTAAATCTGATTCATCACTGTCTAAATAGATATGGTGTGGACTGTATACTCAATACAATCTAAATCTGATACCTCACTGTCTAAATAGATATGGTGTGGACTGTATACTCAATACAATCTAAATCTGATACCTCACTGTCTAAATAGATATGGTGTGGACTGTATACTCAATACAATCTAAATCTGATTCCTCACTGTCTAAATAGATATGGTGTGGACTGTATACTCAATACAATCTAAATCTGATACCTCACTGTCTAAATAGATATGGTGTGGACTGTATACTCAATACAATCTAAATCTTGAAAAAAAATTACTGCCACTATTTTCACTACCAAAGAATATCAGTGTGATTTTAATATGATTTGACTCTTTGCAGGCTATCAGGCTGTCTAGTCACAAAGGAAGGCTGTGCTTCTCTGGTCTCAGCTCTGAGGTCAAACCCCTCACACCTGAGAGAGCTGGACCTGAGCTACAATCACCCAGGAGACTCAGGAGTCAGACTGCTCTCTGCTGGACTGGAGGATCCACACTGCAGACTGGAGAAACTCAAGTATGTAGAGGGTTTATGTCAATGTTCATATCAGACATGTTAGACTTATCAGGCTAGTTAAGACAAACATTCTTACCACCACTTGGACAAAGTTGTATGCTGACTGTGTGTGTGTCCGTGTGTGTGTGTGTCCAGTGTCCTGTGTGTGTGTGTGTGTCCAGTGTCCTGTGTGCGTGTGTCCAGTGTCCTGTGTGTGTGTGTGTCCTGTGTGTGTGAGTGTCCTGTGTGTGTGTGTGTGTGTGCAGTGTCCTGTGTGTGTGTGTGTCCAGTGTCCTGTGTGTGTGTCCTGTGTGTGTGAGTGTCCTGTGTGTGTGTGTGTGTGTGTCCTGTGTGTGTGTGTGTCCAGTGTCCTGTGTGTGTGTGTGTCCAGTGTCCTGTGTGTGTGTGTGTCCAGTGTCCTTTGTGTGTGTGTGTCCAGTGTCCTGTGTGTGTGTCCTGTGTGTGTGTGAGTGTCTTGTGTGTGTGTGTGTGTACAGTGTCCTGCGTGTGTGTGTGTCCAGTGTCCTGTGTGTGTGTGTGTGTGTGTGTGTGTGTGTGTGTGTGTGTGTCCAGTGTCCTGTGTGTGTGTCCAGTGTCCTGTGTGTGTGAGTGTCCTGTGTGTGTCCAGTGTCCTGTGTGTGTGAGTGTCCTGTGTGTGTGAGTGTCCTGTGTGTGTCCAGTGTCCTGTGTGTGTGAGTGTCCTGTGTGTGTGTGTGTGTCCAGTGTCCTGGGGGTGTGTGTGTCCAGTGTCCTGGGGGTGTGTGTG
The DNA here is from genome assembly GCF_045791955.1 of Oncorhynchus clarkii lewisi. NCBI lineage: Eukaryota > Metazoa > Chordata > Actinopteri > Salmoniformes > Salmonidae > Oncorhynchus > Oncorhynchus clarkii. The sequence goes on along the minus strand of NC_092158.1, from coordinate 101,890,731 downwards.
TCCAGTGTCCTTTGTGTGTGTGTGTCCAGTGTCCTGTGTGTGTGTCCTGTGTGTGTGTGTGTGTCCTGTGTGTGTGTGTGTGTCCAGTGTCCTGTGTGTGTGTCCTGTGTGTGTGTCCAGTGTCCTGTGTGTGTGTGTGTGTGTGTGTGTGTGTGTGTCCTGTGTGTGTGTGTGTGTGTGTGTCCAGTGTCCTGTGTGTGTGTGTGTGTGTGTGTGTGTGTGTGTGTGTGAGTGTCCTGTGTGTGTGTGTGAGTGTCCTGTGTGTGTGTGTGTGAGTGTCCTGTGTGTGTGTGAGTGTCCTGTGTGTGTGTGACAAAGTTGTGTGTGTGTTCAGTGGAAATCTCTCAATCTCTCACACAGTGGACACACACACACACACACACACACACAGTACACACACACAGTACACACACAGTACACACACACAAACAAGCACTGAACACACACACACGACACACACACTCACACACACACACACACACACACACACACACACACAGTACACACAAACACTCACACACATACTGGACACTCACAAACTGGACACACACACAGTACACACACACACACACTGGACAAACACACAGACAAACATTCGCTTGATATATGCTTGATATACGTGTGTGTGTGTGTGTGTGTGTGTGTGTGTGTGTGTGTGTGTTCAGGTGTATCCCTCAATGACTGTCTGTTCTTCTGCTTACCGCTACAGTGTGGAACATGGTGGAGAGAACAGAATGAAACCTGGACTTAGAAAATGTGAGTGTTGACTGCTGTGAAGAATATGACTAAGAATAAGTCTTAATTCAAGTTAAGTCAAAGTCAAAGACCACCATCATTACTTACTTGGTCATATTAAATATCAGCTGTAGTTCTACAGAAGCAGAAATCAGGGACATCAATGTTTACAAAGAGTTGATTTGACAATGTGTGTGTGTGTGTGTGTGTGTGTGTGTGATTAATGTGAATAAGTGTGTTTTATATTACCATACAGTATAACATATGATCATTCAACAAGTCTCAAGTTACCTTTCTCCTTTTGATACCTAGAAACATCTACATTAAATGAATTAGTGAAAAGTGAGTTAACATTCTAATGTGAATGATGATGATTTCTAATATTGTGTCTGGTTTCATCCATCAGATGTCTGTGATCTCACACTGGACCTAAACACAGTAAACAGACTCCTCTCTCTGTCTGAGGAGAACAGAAAGGTGACATGTAGGAGAGAGGAGCAGCCGTATCCTGATCACCCAGAGAGATTTGAGGACTGTGAACAGGTGCTGTGTAGAGAGGGTCTGACTGGGCGCTGTTACTGGGAGGTAGAGTGGAGTGGGAGAGAGGCTGTTATAGGAGTGACATATAAAGGAATCAACAGGAGAGGAAGGGGTGATGACTGTTGTCTTGGATACAATGACAAGTCCTGGAGTCTGTTCTGCTATGACAACAGTTACTATGCCAGGCACAATAATAATCCCACTACCATAGACGTCCCCTCCTCCGGCTCCCACAGGGTAGGAGTGTATCTGGACTGGCCAGCCGGCACTCTGTCCTTCTATAGAGCCTCCTCTGTCACACTGACCCACCTGATCACATTCACCTCCACATTCACTGAGCCCCTCTATCCAGGGTTTGGGGTTTGGTGGGATGGCGACTCAGTGTCCCTGTGATACACACACACACTGGACACAAACAACTCACACACACTGAAACACACAAATGCAAACAAACAGGCACTGGACGCACACACACTGGACACACACACACTGGACACACACACACACTGGACACACACACACTGGACACACAGACACACACACTGGACACACACACACACACTGGACACAAACACACACACACACACACTGGACACACACACACTGGACACACACACACTGAACACACACACACACACACATTGGACACACACATACACACACACTGGACACACACACACACACCTGCTGGACACACACACTAGATACACACACACACTGGACACACACACACACACACACACACACTGGACTCACAGACACACGCTGGACACACACACACACACTGGACGCACACACACACACACACACACAATGGACACACACACACACACACACTGGACTTACAGACACACACTGGACACACACACACACACACACACACACACACACACACACTGGTCACACACACTCTGGACACACACACACACACTGGACTCACAGACACACACACAAACACAGTGCACACACACACACACACACACACTGGACTCACAGGACACACACTGGACTCACAGACTCACACTGGACACACACACACACACACACACACTGGACACACACACACAGGACACACACACACAGGACACACACACTCTGGACACACACACTGGACACACACACACACATGCGCGTCTTTCTATAGTTGTGAGGACCTCTTACAACAACACTGTTAAAATACCAATGTGATCATGTGTTGTCTTTTATGTTGAAAAACAAATTATACAATTATATATAATTATATATGGACATACGTTCCATAGTTGTACAAGGATACAAGGATATATTGTACTTTTCATAATAAAACATACTTGAAACAAGAAAAGGCTGTTAATTGTGAAAACAGTTTGTTTATTGATTTAACGTTTCCTCTGTCAGGTTGATGTTAACCTGCGACTGGTTGAAACAAGAAAAGGCTGTTAATTGTGAAAACAGTTTGTTTATTGATTTAACGTTTCCTCTGTCAGGTTGATGTTAACCTGCGACTGGTTGAAACAAGAAAAGGCCTGTTAATTGTGAAAACAGTTTGTTTATTGATTTAACGTTTCCTCTGTCAGGTTGATGTTAACCTGCGACTGGTTGAAACAAGAAAAGGCTGTTAATTGTGAAAACAGTTTGTTTATTGATTTAACGTTTCCTCTGTCAGGTTGATGTTAACCTGCGACTGGTTGAAACAAGAAAAGCCTGTTAATTGTGAAAACAGTTTGTTTATTGATTTAACGTTTCCTCTGTCAGGTTGATGTTAACCTGCGACTGGTTGAAACAAGAAAAGGCTGTTAATTGTGAAAACAGTTTGTTTATTGATTTAACGTTTCCTCTGTCAGGTTGATGTTAACCTGCGACTGGTTGAAACAAGAAAAGGCTGTTAATTGTGAAAACAGTTTGTTTATTGATTTAACGTTTCCTCTGTCAGGTTGATGTTAACCTGCGACTGGTTGAAACAAGAAAAGGCTGTTAATTGTGAAAACAGTGTGTTTATTGATTTAACGTTTCCTCTGTCAGGTTGATGTTAACCTGCGACTGGTTGAAACATGGAACAAATATGACATGAAATACAAAACAATTAAATATGTGGAATAGAATTAAACAAATTGTACAATTAGTACAACAGAGTGTTGTAATGCAGGGTTACTATAGCAACAGAGTGTTGTAATGCAGGGTCACTATAGCAACAGAGTGTTGTGATGCAGGGTTACTATAGCAACATAGTGTTGTGATGCAGGGTCACTATAGCAACAGAGTTCTCTCTGCTCTCTCTCTTCTCTGCTCTCTTTCTGTTCTCTGCTTTCTCTCTGTTCTCATCCATCAGATGTCTGTGATCTCACAGCTATAGTGATCCTTCATCTCATATGCATACGTATATACTGTACTCTATATCATCGACTGTATCCTTATGTAATACATGTATCACTAGCCACTTTAAACTATGCCACTTTGTTTACATACTCATCTCATTTGTACATACTGTACTCGATACCATCTACTGTATCTTGCCTATGCTGCTCTGTACCATCACTCATTCATATATCCTTATGTACATATTCCTTATCCCCTTACACTGTGTACAAGACAGTAGTTTTGGAATTGTTAGTTAGACTATTTGTTATTACTGCATTGTCGGAACTAGAAGCACAAGCATTTCGCTACACTCGCATTAACATCTGTTAACCATGTGTATGTGACAAATAAAATTTGATTTGACTTGATTTGATTTGACCTAAACACAGTAAACAGACTCCTCTCTCTGTATGAGGAGAACAGAAAGGTGACATGTAGGAGAAAGGAGCAGCCGTATCCTGATCACCCAGAGAGATTACTCTGCATGTCACAATAATAATCCCACTACCATAGACGTCTGCCCCTCCAGCCCCCACAGAGTAGGAGTGTATCTGGACTGGCCAGCTTGAACTCTGTCCTTCTATAGAGCCTCCTCTGACACACTGACCCACCTGATCACATTCACCTCCACATTCACTGAGCCCCTCTATCCAGGGTTTGGGGTTTGGGATGATGATGATTCAGTGTTCCTCTGTCAGTGACACACACACTGGACACAACAACTAAAGCTCTAAAGTAACTTTTTATTGACAGATGCCTCATTTAAATGTTCTGGATTTTGATGAAAGGAAATCCCATATAGCCTACTGGCCAGGACTTTGTTATGGCATCTTCTGATTGGGTGTCTCAGGTCAGGACTTTGTTACGGCATCTTCTGATTGGGTGTCTCAGGTCAGGACTTTGTTATGACATCTTCTGATTGGGTGTCTCAGGTCAGGACTTTGTTATGACATCTTCTGATTGGGTGTCTCAGCTCAGGTCTGAGCCATGATCAGAATGTGTCTCTGTCTATTTCCAGCCCTGCCATTTCTACCTGTCCTAATCTAGTGTTTGACCCCTGACCTCCTCACACCGTCTCACTGTCCATGTCTGCTTTTAGCTCCCACCTCTACTTCACTGTGTTATAATGGACCTTATGCTTGTTATGTCACCTCTGTAACCAGGTATCAAACATACTGACCTTTCTGACCCTGTCCCATGGCCCTACTTCACTGTGTTATAATGGACCTTATGCTTGTTATGTCACCTCTGTAACCAGGTATCAAACATACTGGTCCTACTTCACTGTGTTATAATGGACCTTATGCTTGTTATGTCACCTCTGTAACCAGGTATCAAACATACTGACCTTTCTGACCCTGTCCCATGGCCCTACTTTCTACAACTGAACATTTAAATTCCTCAGAGTTTTGTTTAGTGTCCACTTACTTATTTATTGATGTATTTGTTGTTTATTGGGGTTGTGCCGCAGAGCATCATGGGGGTTTGTATGTGTTGAGATAATCACGTTCCAGATAAATGGTTGAACTGATTCCTGTCTCCCGTCTCATCATTATTGAATTGTTATACAGACGAGGTAATGAAACCCACAAAACATAACAACAGATTGGTGATGAGTCTGAATCTACAGGAACTAGTCTGTCTGGAAGAAGTATGTTTTAACAACTTTTAAAACGGTTATTTTCTGTGGTTCAGTCTAGGCTAATGTTAGCACAGTGTATTGCTAGCAGAGGCAAGTGCAGAGTTGAGCTAACAGAGAGAGTTAACATCATCATGGAGGGAAGTGGAGCTAACAGAGAGAGTTAACATCATCATGAAGGGAAGTGGAGCTAACAGAGAGAGTTAACATCGTCATGGAGGGAAGTGCATAGTGGAGCTAACAGAGAGAGTTAACATCATCATGGAGGGATGTGGAGCTAACAGAGAGAGTTAGCATCATCATGGAGGGAAGTGGAGCTAACAGAGAGAGTTAACATCATCATGGAGGGAAGTGGAGCTAACAGAGAGAGTTAACATCATCATGGAGGGAAGTGGAGCTAACAGAGAGAGTTAACATCATCATGGAGGGAAGTGGAGCTAACAGAGAGAGTTAACATCATCATGGAGGGAAGTGGAGCTAACAGAGAGAGTTAACATCATCATGGAGGGAAGTGGAGCTAACAGAGAGAGTTAACATCATCATGGAGGGAAGTGGAGCTAACAGAGAGAGTTAACATCATCATGGAGGGAAGTGGAGCTAACAGAGAGAGTTAACATCATCATGGAGGGAAGTGGAGCTAACAGAGAGAGTTAACATCATCATGGAGGGAAGTGGAGCTAACAGAGAGAGTTAACATCGTCATGGAGGCAGAAAAGGATTTGAGACGGATGTCTGAGCAGGAAAACATCTTGATTAGAAAGGGAGGAATATACAGGGATTAAAGGCCAGGATATTTATTCAACTGTGAAGACGAATGTCACGCTCTGACCTTAGATATTTTGGAATTAAAAACTGCTAAATGAGCGAAATTAATGAAGTTTACATGACTGAGGAAAATATTGCTGTGGTTGAGGACAATGCTAAAGTGAATGACAATCAGGATGTAACGGCTGTCGTCAGTGTAAGAAGGTTAGGACCAAAGCGCAGTGTTCATCTTAATTAATGGAAAAAATGAATAACAAAGAAACAACCGGAACAGTTCTGTCTGGTGCAGACACACAAAGACTGAAAATAACCACCCACCACTCAACAGTGAAACCAGGCTACCTCAGTATGATTCTCAATCAGGGACAACGATTGACACCTGCCTCTGATTGAGAACCATACCAGGCCAAACACACGCCCAATTTTTCCGTTTTTGATTTGTTAAAAAAGTTTGAAATATCCAATAAATGTCATTCCACTTCATGATTGTGTCCCACTTGTTGTTGATTCTTCACAAAAAAATACAGTTTTATATCTTTATGTTTGAAGCCTGAAATGTGGCAAAAGGTCGCAAAGTTCAAGGGGCCCGAATACTTTCGCAAGGCACTGTATATTGAACATATTTAACACATCATTTAATATTCCTGTAGAACTGTAAGAGAGAATATATTTAACACATCATTTAATATTCCTGTAGAACTGTAAGAGAGAATATATTTAACACATCATTTAATATTCCTGTAGAACTGTAAGAGAGAATATATTTAACACATCATTTAATATTCCTGTAGAACTGTAAGAGAGAATATATTTAACACATCATTTAATATTCCTGTAGAACTGTAAGAGAGAATATATTTAACACATCATTTAATATTCCTGTAGAACTGTAAGAGAGAAAATATTTAACACATCATTTAATATTCCTGTATAACTGTAAGAGAGAATATATTTAACACATCATTTAATATTCCTGTAGAACTGTAAGAGAGAATATATTTAATATTCCTGTAGAACTGTAAGAGAGAATATATTTAATATTCCTGTAGAACTGTAAGAGAGAATATATTTAACACATCATTTAATATTCCTGTAGAACTGTAAGAGAGAATATATTTAACACATCATTTAATATTCCTGTAGAACTGTAAGAGAGAATATATTTAACACATCATTTAATATTCCTGTAGAACTGTAAGAGAGAATATATTTAACACATCATTTAATATTCCTGTAGAACTTTAAGAGAGAATATTGTAGACGGCTGCTGTCCAAAGGTGATGGACGAGTTATTCCTGTGTCCTGTGTTCATGCCCTTTTAAGAACATCCTGTCCGGATATCCTCATGCTATTTAGGGTAGGTTTATGCCCTTTTAAGGACATCCTGTCCGGATATCCTCATGCTATTTAGGGTGTGGTTATGTAACTTGATAGTGCAGCTGTTAATTTGAAGTAAAGCAAATGTTTGTAATAAAAAGTAATGATGATTGATGTGTGGGGATCTTGTTGAACTGAAAGAAAATGTGTTTGAACTTATGGAGCTGCTGTGTAGTGACCTTGTGACCCCTTGTAGAATGAACAAGTCATTTCCTGGTCGGTCTGACTGAGTTATAAGTTAGTGTTAGACTTGTCCTGTGAACAAGAAACCTCAAGATAGATAAACCACAGAAATCATGTCTCCTAGACCAATTCTAGGTGTATGGGGTCCTTCATGTGTGGTCCACAATGACAAAACCATCAAAGCCATTCTTTGTGATGCACCTGGTTGTTTTAATGGTGGGATTGATATGACTGAAGGCCATAAGGGTTACATTTTCCAACGATTCAACAGTGAAGATTTTCACACACAGCTGTCTCAACAACCTTTTTCAGCCAAAAACCTGGTGTTTTCTCTCCTTCGTTTCGCATGAGAGAATGGCTTAAGATAAGACTTGCTCTATGTCAGATCTAACAGGCCCTGAGCTGAACATCCCTGCCTGGGTACGTGTTGGAAGAGGAAGTTCCATTCAGAAAAACCTAAAATTGTCACTTCGGAGTATAAGCCACTGAAGAGATTCTTCTTTCCCCATATTTCCATTTCTCTCTCTCTCTCTCTCTCTCTCTCTCTCTCTCTCTCTCTCTCTCTCTCTCTCTCTCTCTCTCTCTCTCTCTCTCTCTCTCTCTCTCTCTCTCTCTCTCTCTCTCTCTCTCTCTCTCTCTCTCTCTCTCTCTCTCTCTCTCTCTCTCTCTCTCTCTCTCTCTCTCTCTCTCTCTCTCTCTCTCTCTCTCTCTCTCTCAAATTCAAGCAGCTTTATTGGCATGAAAAACATTGTGTCAATATTGCCAAAGCAACAATGTATATTGTATACATTGTAACAAAATTATAAATGATAGCAAATAATAATATAAAATGGTACTAAAGAATAATACAGAATTAAATTCAAAAATAATAACAATAAAATGGTAACAGTCAATAGTAGCAATTATGGAAAATGAAACTATAACTAACTTATAACTAAATAACGGTCATCTTCTTCTTTATATCAGTACTACAACTACAATCATCATTACTACGACTACTACTACCATCACTAAACTGTTATCACTACCATTACCACCCATATTTGGGATAAACAGCAATAATAATAGTAATAACAATAATAGTAATAATAAGTAAGTTACTGTTTACTATACAGGAGAGATGATTTGAAAGCCATACGAATCTCTTCAGCAGCGTATAGTCCAGACTCCGAAGTGACAATTTTAGGTTTTTCTGAATTCAGTAGCGCAAATGCAACCAAATCTGTTAGTTCATATGTATTTTCAAACGCTTGTACAGTGGTCAACTACTTTGGGCCTGTCTTTAGCTTCAAGTGGTGAGATTGGTTTACAGTGCTTGATAGGATAAAACAAGTACAGCAGTTTTTCCACCATCGTGAACATTTACGAAGATGGTCCCTTTTGTCCTCAAGACAAAACTTGGGCTGAACGATCAAGAAGGTTGATCTATCAGGGAAAAGAAAACTTACAACACCTGGAAGGCCATGGACAGCCAGCGTGGAAGAGGCAACGTCTGAGGCTTGTGGAGACTAATGGGGTGTCAGGTTGCAATAGGACCTGGAAGGCCATGGACAGCCAGCGTGGAAGAGGCAACGTCTGAGGCCCTCCCAGCTTGAAGACGGGGATTTGGAGACTGATGGGGGTGTCGGATTACAATAGGCCCCTGAAAAGGAGAGACTGATGGGGGTGTCGGGTTACAATAGGCCCCTGAAAAGGAGAGACTGATGGGGTTGTCAGGTTACAATAGGCCCCTGAAAAGGAGAGACTGATGGGGGTGTCGGGTTATAATAGGCCCCTGAAAAGGAGAGACTGATGGGGGTGTCAGGTTACAATAGGCCCCTGAAAATGAGAGACTGATGGGGTTGTCAGGTTACAATAGGCCCCTGAAAAGGAGAGACTGATGGGGGTGTCGGGTTATAATAGGCCCCTGAAAAGGAGAGACTGATGGGGTTGTCAGGTTACAATAGGCCCCTGAAAAGGAGAGACTGATGGGGGTGTCGGGTTACAATAGGCCCCTGAAAAGGAGAGACTGATGGGGTTGTCAGGTTACAATAGGCCCCTGAAAAGGAGAGACTGATGGGGGTGTCGGGTTATAATAGGCCCCTGAAAAGGAGAGACTGATGGCTACAATAGGCCCCTGAAAAGGAGAGACTGATTGGGGTGTCAGGTTACAATAGGCCCCTTAAAAGGAGAGACTGATGGGGGTGTCAGGTTACAATAGGCCCCTTAAAAGGAGAGATTGATGGGGGTGTCAGGTTACAATAGGCCCCTTAAAAGGAGAGACTGATGGGGGTGTCAGGTTACAATAGGCCCCTGAAAAGGAGAGACTGATGGGGGTGTCAGGTTACAATAGGTCCCTGAAAAGGAGAGACTGATGGGGGTGTCAGGTTACAATAGGCCCCTGAAAAGGAGAGACTGATGGGGTTGTCAGGTTACAATAGGCCCCTGAAAAGGAGAGACTGATGGGGCTGTCGGGTTATAATAGGCCCCTGAAAAGGAGAGACTGGTGGGGGTGTCGGGTTACAATAGGCCCCTGAAAAGGAGGAAAATGTTGATTCTTCTTTTTCTCTCAGAAAATAATAATAAACTGTCTTATTATACATATAAACATGTATTGTGTAGTAATGTGTAGTATTGTGTAATAGTAACGATTATGATTTATATAAAGGTTTTACAAAACAACAACTGTTTTAAACCTGTTTAACCTTTACACTTTTAAAGAGTTCTCAGCAATCCATATTTTAATGATCAACAGGTTGTTCATCTAGGGGGGTCTCTTACACACAAGGGAACTATATGCACACAAGGGGTGTCCCTAGTGTCTTTGAAAAAACAGTTTTAATCCTGCCTAACCTTTAACCTTTTAAAAAGAGTCCTCAGGGGGTCATCCTGGGATGTCCGAGGATGGACTGTCCAGTGTATGTCTCAGTCAATAAAAAATACAAAAAGGGGATCATTGTATTATTTTATAAGATGGACCACTTTTAATGCATTATATAAATTATATAGTATATAATAAATTAGATGTTGTGTTAGAGATAAAAATAAAATATTAACGAGAAAGGACTCTACTCACATATGTATTTATCCTAATGTTTTCAACAAACAAATGTCCATTTTGTGTGACATGTCTCAGTGACTCAGAACCACGAAATTGCATGCCAAAGCAAGGCTCTACTCAAGAGTGGACCACTGGCTCCCCCTAGTGGATGTACACAGTTCTAGAAAACAATTACTTGACATTGTATAGCGTGTGCGTGTGTGTTATCGCTCTCTAAATGTAAAATACTTTAAAAAATGTTTTTAACAATGTATTAATATTTGGTTTCTACAAACATATTAAGACTGGATGACATACAATTCATATTAAGACTGGATGATATACAATTCATATTAAGACTGGATGACATACAATTCATATTAAGACTGGATGACATACAATTCATATTAAGACTGGATGACATACAATTCATATTAAGACTGGATGACATACAATTCATATTAAGACTGGATGACATACAATTCATATTAAGACTGGATGATATACAATTCTCAGGTAATTTATATTATTACTATATTGTATTTTATGTAAATTATCTGTATAAATCCTCTTGGAACTCTAGGGCCGGTATTTCATTTTTGGATAAAAAACGTTCCCGTTTTAAGCGCGATATTTTGTCACGACAAGATGCTCGACTATGCATATAAGTGACAGCTTTGGATAGAAAACACTCTAACGTTTCCAAAACTGCAAAGATATTGTCTGTTAGTGCCACAGAACTGATGCTACAGGCGAAACCAAGATGACATTTCAATCAGGAAGTGCTGCATTTTTTGAAACCGCGTCATGGCAATGACTCCTTATATGGCTGTGGAGGAGCTAGGAGTCAGCTTACATTTTCCACGTTTTCCCCAAGGTGTCTGCAGCATTGTGACGTATTTGTAGGCATATCATTGGAAGATTGACCATAAGAGACTACTTCTAGGTGGTCGCTTGGTGTCCTCCGTCGCAATTATTGCGTAATCTCCACGTCCATGCGCGTTCCATTTTCTTCAGAGGAGAAACCAAACTGCTACGAGTGATTTATCATCAAATAGATATGTGAAAAACACCTTGAGGATTGATTCTAAACAACGTTTGCCATGTTTCTGTCGATATTATGGAGTTAATTTGGTAAAAAGTTTGGCGTTGTAATGACTGAATTTTCAGATTTTTTTCTTAGCCAAACGTGATGAACAAAACGGAGCGATTTCTCCTACATAAATAATATTTTTGGAAAAACTGAACATTTGCTATCTAACTGAGAGTCTCGTCATTGAAAACATCCGAAGTTCTTCAAAGGTAAATGATTTTATTTGAATGCTTTTCTTGTTTTTGTGAAAATGTTGCCTGCTGAATGCTAGGCTTAATGCTATGCTAGGCTATCAATACTCTTACACAAATGCTTGTGTAGCTATGGTTGAAAAGCATATTTTGAAAATCTGAGATGACAGTGTTGTTAACAAAAGGCTAAGCTTGTGAGTTAATATATTTATTTCATTTCATTTGCGATTTTCATAAATAATTAACGTTGCGTCCCTCTCTCTCTCTTTCCCTCTGTTCTGACTTTCTACCCTCCCTCTCTCTCTCTTTCCCTCTGTTCTGACTACCCTCCCTCTCTCTCTTTCCCTCTGTTCTGACTCTCTACCCTCCCTCTCTCTTTCCCTCTGTTCTGACTCTCTACTCGCCCTCTGTGAATCTAAGTTTTTTTTAATGAAAATGTTCACACATAAAGTGAACCGTTTCTGCTTTGTAATTCTGGGTTATTGTGTGTAGATTGATGAGGGGAAAAACACATTTAATACATTTTAGAATAAGGCTGTAACGTGACAAAATGTGTAAAAAGTCAAGGGGTCTGAATACTTTCTGAATGTTACTGTATATCAGTATATTAGACTCTCTCTCTCTGGTCTGAATACTTTCTGAATGTTACTGTATATCAGTATATTAGACTCTCTCTCTCTCTCTCTCTCTGGTCTGAATACTTTCTGAATGTTGCTGTATATCAGTATATTAGACTCTCTCTCGCTCTCTCTCTGCAGTGATGTTGTTTTCATCACTTCTGGTTTAACACTGCCATCAAGTGGTGATTGTCCAAACTGCACCACTGTTAAGATGGAGAGAGCAGAGAATGTGGGAGAGAGAGCAGAGAGAGAGAGCAGAGTGTGTGGGAGAGAGGGAGCAAAGAGAGAGAGAGCAGAGAGTGAGATCAGAGAGAGCAGAGATAATAGAGAGTGAGAGAGCAGAGAGAGCGGGTAGGGAGAGCAGAAAACAGAGAGAGAGCATAGAGCAGAGAGAGCAGAGAACAGAGAGAGCAGAGAACAGAGAGAAGAGAGAGCGCAGAGAAGAGAGAGAGCAGAGAAGAGAGAGAAGAGAGAGAGAGCAGACAGCAGAGGGAGAGAGAGCAGAGAGAGCAGAGGGAGAGAGAGAGCAGAGAACAGAGGGAGCAGAGAACAGAGAGAAGAGAGAGCAGAGAGCATAGAGAGAGACAGCAGATAACGAGAGCAGAAAGCAAGAGAGCAGAGAGAGAGAGAGCAGAGAGAGCAGAGAAAAGCGAGAGAGCAGAGTGTGTGTGAGAGAGAGAAGAGAGCAGAGCACACAGAGAGCAGAGAGCAGGGAAAAAAGAGAGAGAGCAGAGAGAAGGCTGAGAGAGGGCAGAGAGCATTAGAGAGAGAGAGAGAGAGGGGGGGAGGGAGAGAGCGGAGAGCAGGCTGAGAGAGCAAAGAGAGAGAGCAGAGAGAGAGAGATCAAAGAGAGCAGAGAAAAGCGAGAGAGCAGAGAGTGTGTGTGAGAGAGAGAAGAGAGCAGAGCACACAGAGAGAGCAGAGAGCAGGGAAAGAGAGAGAGAGCAGAGAGAGAGCAGAGAAAAGAGAGCAGAGAGTTGAGAGAGCAGAAAGCAGGCAGAAAGCAGGCTGAGAGAGCAGAGAGCGAGAGCAGAGAGAAGAGAGAAGGCTGAGAGAGGGCAGAGAGCATTAGAGAGAGAGAGAGAAAGGAGAGAGGGGGAGGGAGAGAGCGGAGAGTAGGCTGAGAGAGCAAAGAGAGAGCAGAGAGTGAGAGAGAGATCAAAGAGAGCAGAGAGAGCAGAGATAATAGAGAGTGAGAGAGCAGAGAGCAGGCTGAGAGAGCAGAGCAGAGAGCAGAGAGAACAAAGGGCAGAGAGAGCAGAGAACAGAGAGCAAAGAGAGAGCAGAGAAAGCAGAGGGAGTGAGAGAGCAGAGAACAGAGAGAAGAGAGAGAGCAGAGAACAGAGAGAGCAGAGAGAGACAGCAGATAATGAGAGCAGAAAGAGAGAGAGCAGAGAGAGAGAGCAGAGAGCAGAGAGAGCAGAGAAAAGCAAGAGAGCAGAGAGAGAAAATAGAGAGGGCAGAGGGAGAGAGAAGAGAGCAGTGAGTAGAGGGAGAAAGAAGAGACCAGATAGGGAGAGAGCAGAGAGAGAGAGCAGAGAGAGAGAGCAGAGGGAGAGAGAGAGAGCAGAGAGAGCAGAGAGCAGAGAGAGAGAGCAGAGAGAGAGAGCAGAGTGAGAGAGGAGAGAACAGAGAGAGAGAGCAGAGAGCAGAGAGCAGGCTGAGAGAGCAGAGAGAAAGCGGAGAGCAGAGAGAGCAGAGAGCGAGCAGAGAGAGTGAGAAGAGTGAGAGAGCAGAGCAGAGAGAGCAGAGAACAGATAGAGAGCGCAGAGAGAGAGAGCAGAGAGAGCAGAGGGAGAAAGAGAGAGTGAGCATAGAGCAGAGAGAGAGCAGAGGCAGAGAGAGAGCAGAAAACAGAGAGACAAGAGAGCAGAGAGAGAGCAGAGGGCAGAGAGAGAGCAGCAGAGCAGAGAGAGCAGAGAACAGATAGAGAGCGCAGAGAGAGAGAGCAGAGAGAGCAGAGGGAGAAAGAGAGAGTGAGCATAGAGCAGAGAGAGAGCAGAGGGAGAAAGAGAGAGAGAGCATAGAGCAGAGAGAACAGAGGGAGAGAGAGAGCAGAGAATAGAGAGGAGAGATAGCAGAGAGAGAGGAGGCAGAGAGAGAGAGTGAGCAGAGAGCAGGCTGAGAAAGCAAAGAGAGAGTGAGAGAGCAAGAGTGATAGAGCAGAGAGAGAGAGCAGGGAGCAAAGAGAGAGAGCAGAGAGGGCAGAGAGAAAGACGAGAGAGAGAGAGAGCAGAGAGAGAGCAGAGAAAAGAGAGAGCACAGAGAGCAGAAAGAGAGCAGGCTGAGAGAGAGCAGAGAGTGAGCAGAAAGAGAGCAGAGAAGAGAGAGCAGAGAGAGCAGAGAGAGAGAGAGAGCAGTGAAAAGAGAGAGCAGAGCAGAGAGAGCAGAGAACAGAGAGAAAATAGTGAGAGAGCAGAGAGGGCAGAGAGAGAGAACAGAGAGGGCAGAGAGAGAGCAGAGAGAGAGCAGAGAGAGCTGAGAGCAGTGTTAGTGGAATTCTAAATTCCTCTGTATTATTTCCCAGTCAGAATGAAGTACTCTGTCAATGCATTCTATGGGATCGTAAAACCCATATTATTATTATAGGAATGGACAGAGCCCCAGTCTTAAACTCAGGTAGCAGTGTTTATTACAAGAGAGTACTGACCCAAAATACAAAGAACCTTACCTTTTAAAGAGACAACATAAAATGACATCATCAGTTTCTCACACTCTCTCCGATCCACACAATAGCGCAGTGTCTTCAGGTCTGGAGATGTCTTCTACTCCCCTCATAAAACAAACATTCCAATCTGTCTGAAAGATATGCCCTCCTTCTCCCTTTCCCACAAGGTACAGACAATTCATTTGTTTTACTTACATTTTCAGTAACAGCTTAACCAAGAACCCATACATTTCATACCATAACATAATAGTATTAAAATAACTGGTTCTAATCTAATGTATGCATAATTAATCATTTCAACTATAATTTCCTCCAACAAGCAGAGAGACAGATCAGGGAGAGCAGAGGGCAGAGAGAGCAGAGACAGAGCAGAGGGAGAGAGAGAAAGCAGAGAGAGAGCAGAGAGATCAGAGGAAGTGAGAGAGCAGAGCGCAGAGAGAGAGAGAGCAGAGAACAGAGAGCAGAGAGAGTAGAGGCAGAGACAGAGCAGAGAGAGAGGGAGCAGAGAGAGCGAGCAGAGAGCAGGCTGAGAAAGCAAAGAGAGAGTGAGAGAGCAGAGAGTGAGAGAGAAAAGAGAGCAAAGAGAGCAGAGAGAACTCTGTTGCTATAGTGACCCTGCATCACAACACTACGTTGCTATAGTGACCCAGCATCACAACACTATGTTGCTGTAGTGACACCGCATCACAACACTACGTTGCTATAGTGACCCTGCATGACAACACTTGTACAACTATGGAGTGTATGTCCATATATAATTATACAACTATGGAGCGTATGTCCATATATAATTATACAACTATGGAGCGTATGTCCAAATATAATTATATATAATTGTATAATTAGTTAGTTTTTCAACATAAAAGACAACACATGATTACATTGGTATTTTAACAGTGTTGTTGTAAGAGGTCCTCACTACTATAGAAAGACGCGCATGTGTGTGTGTGTCCAGAGTGTGTGTGTGTCCAGTGTGTGTGTGTGTCCAGTGTGTGTGTCCAGAGTGTGTGTGTGTCCAGTGTGTGTGTGTCCAGAGTGTGTGTGTGTCCAGTGTGTGTGTGTGTCCAGTGTGTGTGTGTGTCCAGTGTGTGTATCTAGTGTGTGTGTGTGTGTGTGTGTGTATCTAGTGTGTGTGTGTGTCCAGCGTGTGTCTGTGAGTCCAGTGTGTGTGTGTGTGTGTGTGTGTGTCCAGTGTGAGTCTGTGAGTCCAGTGTGTGTGTGTGTGTGTGTCCACTGTGTTTGTGTGTGTGTGTGTGTATTTGTCCAGTGTGTGTGTGTGTGTGTGTGTGTGTCCAGTGTGCGTCTGTGAGTCCAGTGTGTGTGTGTGTCCAGAGTGTGTGTGACCAGTGTGTGTGTGTGAGTGTGTGTGACCAGTGTCTGTGTCCAGTGTGTGTCCAGTGTGTGTCTGTGAGTCCAGCGTGTATGTGTGTCCACTGTGTTTGTGTGTGTGTTTGTCTAGTGTGTGTGTGTATTTGTCCAGTGTGTGTGTGTGTGTGTGTGTGTGTGTCCAGTGTGTGTCTGTGAGTCCAGTGTGTGTCTGTGTGTCCAGTGTGTGTCTGTGTGTCCAGTGTGTGTGTGTGTCCACTGTGTTTGTGTGTGTGTTTGTCTAGTGTGTGTGTATTTGTCCAGTGTGTGTGTGTGTGTGTGTGTGTGTCTGTGTCTGTGTCTGTGTATGTGTGTGTGTGTGTGTGTCTGTGAGTCCAGTGTGTGTATGTGTGTGTGTGTGTCCAGTGTGTGTGTCCACTGTGTTTGTGTGTGTGTGTATTTGTCCAGTGTGTGTGTTTGTCCAGTGTGTGTGTGTGTGTGTGTCCAGTGTGTGTCTGTAAGTCCAGTGTGTGTGTGTGTGTGTGTCCAGTGTGTGTGTCCAGCAGGTGTGTGTGTGTATCCAGTGTGAGTGTGTGTGTGTGTGTGTGCGTCCAGTTTGTGTGTGTGTGTCCAGCGTGTGTCTGTGAGTCCGTGTGTGTGTGTGTGTGTGTCCAGTGTGAGTGTGTGTGTGTGCGTCCAGTGTGTGTGTGTGTGTGTGTGTGTCCAGTGTGCGTCTGTGAGTCCAGTGTGTGTGTGTGTCCAGAGTGTGTGTGACCAGTGTGTGTGTGTGAGTGTGTGTGACCAGTGTCTGTGTCCAGTGTGTGTCCAGTGTGTGTGTGTGTGTCCACTGTGTTTGTGTGTGTGTTTGTCTAGTGTGTGTGTGTATTTGTCCAGTGTGTGTGTGTGTGTGTGTGTGTGTCCAGTGTGTGTCTGTGAGTCCAGTGTGTGTCTGTGTGTGTGTCCAGTGTGTGTGTGTGTCCACTGTGTTTGTGTGTGTGTTTGTCTAGTGTGTGTGTATTTGTCCAGTGTGTGTGTGTGTGTGTGTGTGTCTGTGTATGTGTGTGTGTGTGTGTGTGTGTGTGTGTGTGTCTGTGAGTCCAGTGTGTGTATGTGTGTGTGTGTGTCCAGTGTGTGTGTCCACTGTGTTTGTGTGTGTGTGTATTTGTCCAGTGTGTGTGTTTGTCCAGTGTGTGTGTGTGTGTGTCCAGTGTGTGTATGTAAGTCCAGTGTGTGTGTGTGTGTGTGTGTCCAGTGTGTGTGTCCAGCAGGTGTGTGTGTGTATCCAGTGTGAGTGTGTGTGTGTGTGTTTGCGTCCAGTGTGTGTGTGTGTGTCCAGCGTGTGTCTGTGAGTCCAGTGTGTGTGTGTGTGTGTGTGTGTGTGTGTCCAGTGTGAGTGTGTGTGTGCGTCCAGTGTGTGTGTGTGTGTGTGTGCGTCCAGTGTGTGTGTGTGTGTGTGTGTGTGCGTCCTGTGTGTGTGTGTGTGTCCAGCGTGTGTCTGTGAGTCCAGTGTGTGTGTGTGTGTGTGTGTGTGTGTGTCCAGTGTG
Source organism: Oncorhynchus clarkii lewisi (assembly GCF_045791955.1). Taxonomy (NCBI): domain Eukaryota; kingdom Metazoa; phylum Chordata; class Actinopteri; order Salmoniformes; family Salmonidae; genus Oncorhynchus; species Oncorhynchus clarkii. Next base: position 101,872,715 of record NC_092158.1, on the reverse strand, counting down.
TGTGTCCAGCAGGTGTATGTGTGTGTGTGTGTCCAGTTTGTGTGTGTGTGTGTATCCAGTGTGAGTGTGTGTGTGTGTCCAGTGTGAGTGTGTGTGTGTGCGTCCAGTGTGTGTGTGTGTGTGCGTCCAGTGTGTGTGTGTGTGTCCAGCGTGTGTCTGTGAGTCCAGTGTGTGTGTGTGTGTGTGTGTGTGTGTCCAGTGTGTGTGTGTATCTAGTGTGTGTGTCCAGCAGGTGTGTGTGTTTGTCCAGTGTTTGTTTGTCCAGTGTGTGTGTGTGTTTGTCCAGTGTGTGTGTGTATCTAGTGTGTGTGTCCAGCAGGTGTGTGTGTGTTTGTCCAGTGTGTGTGTGTGTGTGTTTGTCCAGTGTGTGTGTGTGTGTGTGTGTGTGTATGTTTGTTCAGTGTGTGTGTGTGTGTGTGTGTATGTGTGTGTGTGTGTGTGTGTGTGTGTGTGTGTGTGTGTGTGTTTGCCCAGTGTGTGTGTGTGTGTGATTGTCCAGTGTGTGTGTGTGTGTCACTGACAGAGGGACACTGAGGAGTCAACATGAACCCAAAACCCTGGATAGAGGGGCTCAGTGAATGTGGAGGTGAATGTGATCAGGTGGGTCAGTGTGTCAGAGGAGGCTCTATAGAAGGACAGAGTGCCGGCTGGCCAGTCCAGATACACTCCTACTCTGTGGGAGCTGGAGGAGGGGACGTCTATGGTAGTGGAGTTATTATTGTGCCTGGCAGTGTAACTGTTGTCATAGCAGAACAGACTCCAGGACTTGTCATTGTATCCAAAACAACAGTCATTATCCCCTCCTCTCCTGCTGATTCCTTTATATGTCACTCCTATATCAGCCCTTCTCCCACTCCTCTCTACCTCCCAGTAACAGCGCCCAGTCAGACCCTCTCTACACAGCACCTGTCTACAGTCCTCAAATCTCTCTGGGTGATCAGGATACGGCTGCTTCTCTGCCCCCCATGTCACCTTTCTGTTCCCCTCAGACAGAGAGAGGCGTCTGTTTACTGTGTTTAGGTCCAGTGTGAGATCACAGACATCTGATGGATGAAACCAGACACAATATTAGAAATCATCATCATTCACATTAGAATGTTAACTCACTTTTCACTAATTCATTTAATGTAGATGTTTCTAGGTATCAAAAGGAGAAGTTAAGGTAACTTGAGACTTGTTGAATGATCAAATGTTATACTGTATGGTAATATAAAACACACTTATTCACATTAATTACACACACACACACACACACACACACACACACACATTGTCAAAGTAACTCTTTGTAAACGTTGGTGTCCCTGATTTCTGCTTCTGTAGAACTACAGCTGATATTTAATATGACCAAGTCAGTAATGATGGTGGTCTTTGACTTTGACTTAACTTGAATTAAGACTTATTCTTAGTCATATTCTTCACAGCAGGCAACACTCACATTTTCTAAGCCCAGGTTTCATTCTGTTCTCTCCACCATGTTCCACACTGTAGCGGTAAGCAGAAGAACAGACAGACATTGAGGGATACACCTGAACTCACACACACACACACACACACACAGTCAGCATATACCTTTGTCTAAGTGGTGGTCAGAATGTTTGTCTTAACCAGCCTGGTAAGTCAAACATGTCTGATATGAACATTGACATAAACCCTCTACATACTTGAGTTTCTCCAGTCTGCAGTGTGGATCCTCCAGTCCAGCAGAGAGCAGTCTGACTCCTGAGTCTCCTGGGTGATTGTAGCTCAGGTCCAGCTCTCTCAGGTGTGAGGGGGTTGACCTCAGAGCTGAGACCAAAGAAGCACAGCCTTCCTCTGTGACTAGACAGCCTGACAGCCTGCAAAGAGTCAAATCATATTTAAACCACACTGCTATTCTTTGGTGGTGAAAATAGAAGCACTATACATTTTTTAAACATTCAGATATATCAGTGTCCTGAAACCTGCCATATCTATTTATAAATGAATGACAAATTATTCAAGTATTGCTTGTTTATAGAAACATGTATAGTACAAATATTATAGTAGACACAGATATAGATTGTATTGAGTATACAGTCCACACCATATCTATTTAGACAGTGAGGTATCAGATTTAGATTGTATTGAGTATACAGTCCACACCATATCTATTTAGACAGTGAGGTATCAGATTTAGATTGTATTGAGTATACAGTCCACACCATATCTATTTAGACAGTGAGGTATCAGATTTAGATTGTATTGAGTATACAGTCCACACCATATCTATTTAGACAGTGAGGTATCAGATTTAGATTGTATTGAGTATACAGTCCACACCATATCTATTTAGACAGTGAGGAATCAGATTTAGATTGTATTGAGTATACAGTCCACACCATATCTATTTAGACAGTGAGGAATCAGATTTAGATTGTATTGACAGTGAAGCTAACATTTTAAATGTGTCTCTGTACTCCAACATTTTGGATTTCAGATCAAATGTTTCATATGAGGTGACAGTTTATAATGTCACCTTTAATTTGAGGATATTTTAATACATATCTGTTTCACGTTTTTTCTAAATGATAAAACTATATGAATCCTCTCAAATAAAAGGTGACATTCTATGTACTAATATATACACCATTTAGTTTCTATTAGGAAAAATATTATCTAAAACACAATCAAATGTAAAACTATAATGTATAACTATAAACCTCACTGTAAACAAACACTGTCCAAACACATATGGTGTGGACTATGTGTGTCTGGTTAACACATGTGGATCTGGTGAACAGTTATCACTTGTTGACCAACTACAGGAATACTGACCTCAGAGTCTCCAGTTTACAGTGGGGATTCCCCAGTCCATCAGAGAGCAGCTTCACTCCTGAATCCTGCAGGTCATTGTTACTCAGATCCAGCTCTCTCAGGTGTGAGGGGTTTGACCTCAGAGCTGAGACCAGAGAAGCACAGCCTTCCTCTGTGACTCCACAGCCTGACAGCCTGACAAAGAGATCATCATGACTTCACAAACACACTGTTAATTTAACACCAGTAGTGTAGAGGGACAAAGGCAGATGTATTTGGTTTATTCTCTCAAACAACATATAGATGAATCTTCCGTCTCCTAGAATTGTATGGTCATAATGTTATACTAATGTCAACATCAATGAATTTATTCAATATGTTTTTGGTTTATTCTCCCAATATAATATTAAAAACATATTATACCACATATTTTTCTCCAAACTGAATATTTCTTCCTGATGATTAGTTCTTAAATGTCATTTTATTTACTCACAGAGCAGCTCTGGAGGCTTTGACCACTGGCAGCAGCCTCAGAAGACCTTCCTCTGATCTGGAGTATTTCTTTAGGTCAAACACATCCAGCTCCTTTTCTGAGGTCAGCAACACAAAGACCAGAGCTGACCACTGTGCAGGTGACAGGTTGGGTTTTGAGAGACTTCCTGATCTCAGGTAGCTTTGGATCTCCTCCACTAGAGAATGGTCATTCAGTTCATTCAGACAGTGGAACAGATTGATGCACCTCTCTGGAGAGGGATTCTCCCTGATCTTCTCCTTGATGTAATTGACTGTTTTTTCATGGGTCTTTGAGATGCTTCTTGTCTTTGTCAGTAGACCTTGTAAGTGCTTCTGATTGGACTCCAGTGAGAGGCCCAGAAGGAAGCGGAGGAAAAGGTCCAGGTTTCCCGTCTCACTTTGTAAGGCTTTATCCACAGCACTCTTATAGAAAGTAACATCAGGCTTGTCTCTGAACAGCGAAGAAAATATACTGGACTTTGTTTGTAGTTTGTCCATTAGATTCTCATTGTTGTTGATGAATGAGAGGAACACATATACAGCAGCCAGAAACTCCTGAATAGTCAGATGAACAAAGCAGTACACCTTGTCCTGGTACAGCCCACATTCCTCTTTAAAGAGCTGTGTGCACAATCCTGAGGACACTGAGGCTTCATTGACATCAATGCCAGCCTCTTTCAGGTCTTCTTCATAGAAAATCAGATTGCCATTCACAAGCTGTTGAAAAGCCAGTTTTCCCAGTGACAGAATGCTCTCTTTATTCCAGTGTGGACCTGTCTCTTCTTTCCCAATATACTTTTCATTCTTCTGTTTGGTATGAAACACCACAAGGTGTGTGTACATCTCAGTCAGAGTCTTGGGCATCTCTTCTATCTCATGTTTCAACATGTGTTCAAGGACTGTTGCAGAAATCCAACAGAAGACTGGAATGTGGCACATGATGTGGAGGCTCCTTGATGTCTTTATGTGTGAGATGATTCTACTGGCCAGGTCCTCATCACTGAATCTCTTCCTGAAGTACTCCTCCTTCTGTGGGTCATTGAACCCTCGTACCTCTGTCACCTGGTCAACACACCCTGAAGGGATCTTATTGGCTGCTGCAGGTCGGGTAGTTATCCAGAGGAGAGCAGAGGGAAGCAGATTTCCCTTGAAGAGATTTGTCAGCAGAACATCCACTGAGGTTGACTCTGTGACGTCACAACAGATCTTGTTCTTCTGGAAGTCTAGGGGCAGTCGGCACTCATCCAGACCATCAAAGATTAACAGAACTTTGTACTTGTCGTAGTTGGAGATTCTTGATTGTTTGGTTTCCATTGAGAAGTGATTGAGAAGTTCAATGAAAGTTTGTTTTTCCCCTTTCATCAAATTCAGCTCCCGAAAAGGGAATGAAAATACAAATTGGACATCCTGATTTGCTTTTCCTTCTGCCCAGTCCAGAATGAACTTCTGCACAGAGACTGTTTTTCCAATGCCAGCGACTCCCTTTGTCAGCACAGTTCTGATAAGTTTGTCTTGTCGAGTTAAGGGTTTGAAGATGTCGTTACATTTGATTGCAGTCTCTAGTCTTGCTTGTTTCCTGGTTGTTGTCTCAATCTGTCTCAGCTCATGTTCATTATTGACCTCTCCTGTTCCACCCTCTGTGATGTAGAGCTCTGTGTAGATCTTATTGAGAAGTGTTGGGTTTCCTTGTTTAGCGATCCCCTCAAATATACATTGAAACTTCTTCTTTAGATTAGATTTGAGTTCACGTTGGCAAATCACAGCAAGCTCATCTGAATCTAGAAATAACACAGAGGATGTTAATATTACGTCTGTTTTAATGCCTACAGTATTGTAGGACTGTTATAAAGTTTTACATTATAAAAATATATTCTCTTAACTGAATGTATAAATGTGTAAATGTTTTCATAATGTGTGACTTATTGTTTTAATATTGGTATTATTGATATTAATGTTGTCTCTCTCTCTCTAAATTAATCAACACAACACATCCCTGTTGCTACTTGATGGGGTCACTAGGTGTTGTTTTAAGGCTGCTACAATATCATTGAGTTACACAGCTATTTTAATTGTACTTTAGCTACAGCTTTTAAATGTTATAAAACAGCATTCATCATGAGGCAGACAGATCTTACATTTCTCCAGTGTGTCAGCAAGCTCCTTCTGGTTCATTTTCCTCAGGACGTGCAGTGTGATCTTCAGAGCCCCCTCTCTGGCACTGCTCTCCTGCTTCTCATCTTCAGCATCCACCACTTCCTTATCCTGCTTCTTACTCTCAAAGCCTTCTGGGGGTTCTGGACTAAGAATCCTCTTGAACATCTTCAGCTCGTTCTTCACAAATGTCATAATTTTCTCTTCAAGCATCTGAAATAAATAAAGTAAATAAGTTAAGCAAGAGATGAAATGCTTTCTCATCAACACATTAATGCATGTTTGACAGATCAACTTTACTTGAGGTAAACAAAAACAATGTACATAACAGGACCACATACACTGAATATGGAGGCCAGGTCTGTTTGATGACTCTGGGAAGACTGACCACTGAGAATCTCTGACTCTGATCTCTCCTGTTGGTTTCTGTGGACAAAACATGAGATTACATCTCCTCATCCAGGGAGGACACACACACACACACACAGGGAATATTGTGTTTAATATTGTTTTAGGACTATGAAAATTGAAAAAGGATTAGCCTATGGATTATGAAAACAACAACAATAAATGGGAAAATGGGAGAGAAATGACTAGAGACAGTGTTGTTTAATTCACTGACCATGACCCATGAGTTCCTCTTACCTTTGTTCAGTAGAAAAGTCTCCCTCTCTAAATAATATAGGAGGTTCCATAGACTTGTCACTCTTCATGGACACACAGCTGGGTACAGGGGAGGCTGGTCTCTCCTGCCTGATTGGTCTTCAACACAACAGGGACAAACATTACATCTCTCATCTACTCTGAGCTCAGATGGGGAAACATAAGAAGAGTTTCATTCCAAAATGCTATATATCCATTTTCAGAAATGTTCGTAAATGAGCATTTATTGTTTAAAGAAGTTATGTTTACATATTTCTTGCTAAATGAGGGGATGGCACGTGGGTACCTGCTTCTATAAACCAATGAGGAGATGGCACGTGGGTACCTGCTTCTATAAACCAATGAGGAGATGCAGCGCGAACTGCGTCACAAATAGAACTGACTTCCAGACGCTCATTGGCGCGCGAGCAGTGTGTCATTTTTAATAACAAAATTAATTTAGCGACGCGAGCGTTGTAGTCAGTCTGTCAGCCCCGCTAAAAGGCTGGTGTCGTTACTCTGCCTTCTCCGGGGCATGTTGAGGTAAATTTACTAACCGGGAGGGTTGAATGATGTAATTTATTGGAGGGCTGGAAGACGCACTCTCGAGGTTGTTTACTCACAATATCAGATATTAAGATGATTTTTATAATGAATGTATACTGAGGTTGAGGTTCTGACTAGTGATTATTTACCCGGGGTTCAATACCTGCTATTGAGGCGTCCTGAAAATAATATTCAAAAGTTCGGTCCTTGGACACAGAGGGGTTAAACACTAAAGTTTCCGTCCATCTAGTGAAGAGAGGAGAACCGGACAGAGGTAGCCAGCATCTGTTAACGAGACAGGGAGAAGCCTCACCTGGATTTAACAAGTGGAAGAAACAACCGGGGAGCTCCATCGGTCCACAAGAAATGCAGGCAGCCGGTGATGATGTAGTGGTAGCTATGGAAACTAGGATGCTGCTGGTAGAGTAGCTAGCTAGCTTACCGAGCTGTACCAACTAGCTAGGATAACTAGGATGCTGCTGGTAGAGTAGCTAGCTAGCTTACCGAGCTGTACCGAATAGCTAGGATAACTAGGATGCTGCTGGTAGAGTAGCTAGCTAGCTTACCGAGCTGTACCGAATAGCTAGGATAACTAGGATGCTGCTGGTAGAGTAGCTAGCTAGCTTACCGAGTTGTACCGAATAGCTTGGTTAATTAGCAGGTCGTTCTGTCCCTCGTCTCGATGATGATGACGAATCCGGTGAAACACAAAATGAAACAAGGATAGAGAATGAAAAGGATCTGGCTACACTCACACTGTCCCTGACCGTAAAGAAAAAAGCAAATTGAACAATAAACTTCGGCGTCTCAACACTGTAACAAACTCCGTCGTTATTCCCAACAACGTGGACGCGGACGGTTCTGTACGGGGACACGGACGGTTCTGTACGGGGACACGGACGGTTTCAGAGGACAGTTCTGTACGGGGACACGGACAGTTCTGTACGGGGATGAGGACAGTTCTATACGGGGACACGGACGGTTCTGTACGTGGACGAGGACAGTTCTGTACGGGGACGGGGACAGTTCTGTACGGGGACATGGACGGTTCTGTACGGGGACGCAGACAGTTCTGTACGGGGACGCAGACAGTTCTGTACGGGGATGAGGACAGTTCCGTACGGGGACATGACCAGTGCAACACAATCAACTAAACCCAGTCTTTACAGTGGGTTACATTAGTAATATTCATTTTAAACAAACATTCTATGTTTTTTTGTAACAATATGTTGAGATCTGGGACCATATCGCCAAAGTGTCTCAGAGTAGAAAAGTGGTCATATAAGTGCTGAGAATAAAGACATTTGACACTTATGGGTATAAATTAAAGCTATGCATGAAGCCTCTAGTCCCACCTAGTCGGCAGATATTTAGGACACCTTGTGAGCTGTCCTAAGTAGTTTAGAGTTAAGAGCAGGTGTCTTGATAATACTATAGAATAATGCAGTGAGTCAGTGGTTCCTGAGCCACATGTAAACAGTAACTGAATGATTGCTTGATGGGATCCGTGAGCTGACAAGGTAAAAAATCTGCCCCTGAAGAAGGCATTCAACCCACTGTTCCATGGCTGTTATTGTAAATAACATCTGCTAACCATGTGCATGTAACCAATAACATCTGCTAACCCTGTGCATGTGACCAATAACATCTGCTAACCATGTGTGTGTAACCAATAACATCTGCTAACCATGTGCATGTAACCAATAACATCTGCTAACCATGTGCATGTGACCAATAACATCTGCTAACCATGTGTGTGTGACCAATAACATCTGCTAACCCTGTGTATGTCACCAAGAACTTCTGCTAACCATGTGTGTGTGACCAATAACATCTGCTAACCCTGTGTATGTGACCAATAACATTGCTAACCATGTGTGTGTGTGACCACTAACATTGCTAACCCTGTGTTTGTGACCAATAACATCTGCTAACCATGTGTATGTGACCAATAACATCTGCTAACCATGTGTATGTAACCAATAACATCTGCTAACCATGTGTATGTAACCAATAACATCTGATAACCCTGTGTATGTAATCAATAACGTCTGCTAACCATGTGACCAATAACATCTGCTAACCATGTGTATGTGACGAATAACATCTGCTAACCATGTGTATGTGACCAATAACATCTGCTAACCATGTGCATGTGACCAATAACATCTGCTAAACCCTGTGTGTGTGACCAATAACATCTGCTAACCCTGTGTATGTGACCAATAACATTGCTAACCATGTGTGTGTGTGACCACTAACATTGCTAACCATGTGTGTGTGACCAATATCATCTGCTAACCCTGTGTTTGTGACCAATAACATCTGCTAACCATGAGTATGTGACCAATAACACCTGCTAACCATGTGTATGTAACCAATAACATCTGCTAACCCTGTGTATGTAATCAATAACATCTGCTAACCATGCGACCAATAACATCTAACCCTGTGTATGTGACCAATAACATCTGCTAACCATGTGACCAATAACATCTGCTAACCATGTGTATGTGACGAATAACATCTGCTAAACCCTGTGTATGTGACCAATAACATCTGCTAACCCTGTGTATGTGACCAATAACATCTGCTAACCATGTCTGTGACCAATAACATCTGCTAACAATGTGTATGTGACCAATAACATCTGCTAACCCTGTGTACGTGACCAATAACATCTGCTAACCATGTGACCAATAACATCTGCTAACCATGTGTATGTGACCAATAACATCTGCTAAACCATGTGTATGTGACGAATAACATCTGCTAACCATGTCTATGTGACCAATAACATCTAACCCTGTGTGTGCGACCAATAACATCTGCTAACCCTGTGTATGTGACCAATAACATCTGCTAACCATGTGACCAATAACATCTGCTAACCATGTGTATGTGACCAATAACATCTGCTAAACCCTGTGTATGTGACCAATAACATCTGCTAACCATGTGTATATAACCAATAACATCTGCTAACCATGTGACCAATAACATCTGCTAACCCTGTGTCTATAACCAATAACATCTGCTAACCATGTGACCAATAACATCTGCTAACCATGTGTATCTGACCAATAACATCTGCTAACCCTGTGTATGTGACCAATAACATCTGCTAACCATGTCTGTGACCAATAACATCTGCTAACAATGTGTATGTGACCAATAACATCTGCTAACCCTGTGTACGTGACCAATAACATCTGCTAACCATGTGACCAATAACATCTGCTAACCATGTGTATGTGACCAATAACATCTGCTAAACCCTGTGTATGTGACGAATAACATCTGCTAACCATGTCTATGTGACCAATAACATCTAACCCTGTGTGTGCGACCAATAACATCTGCTAACCCTGTGTATGTGACCAATAACATCTGCTAACCATGTGACCAATAACATCTGCTAACCATGTGTATGTGACCAATAACATCTGCTAAACCCTGTGTATGTGACCAATAACATCTGCTAACCATGTGTATATAACCAATAACATCTGCTAACCATGTGACCAATAACATCTGCTAACCCTGTGTCTATAACCAATAACATCTGCTAACCATGTGACCAATAACATCTGCTAACCATGTGTATCTGACCAATAACATCTGCTAACCCTGTGTATGTGACCAATAACATCTGCTAACCATGTCTATGTGACCAATAACATCTGCTAACAATGTGTATGTGACCAATAACATCTGCTAACCCTGTGTACGTGACCAATAACATCTGCTAACCATGTGACCAATAACATCTTCTAACCATGTGACCAATAACATCTGCTAACCATGTGTATGTGACCAATAACATCTGCTAAACCCTGTGTATGTGACCAATAACATCTGCTAACCCTGTGTATGTGACCAATAACATCTGCTAACCATGTCTATGTGACCAATAATATCTGCTAACCCTGTGTATGTGACCAATAACATCTGCAAACCATGTGTATGTGACCAATAACATCTGCTAACCATGTGTATGTGACAAATAACATCTGCTAACCATGTGTATGTAACCAATAACATCTGCTAACCCTGTGTATGTAACCAATAACATCTGCTAACCATGTGACCCATAACAACTGCTAACCATGTGGATGTGACCAATGATATCTGCTAACCATGTGTATGTGACCAATAACATCTGCTAACCATGTGTATGTGACCAATAACATCTGCTAACCATGTGTATGTGACCAATAACATCTGCTAACCATGTGACCAATAACATCTGCTAACCATGTCCATGTGTATGTAACCAATAACATCTGCTAACCATGTGTACATGACCAATAACATCTGCTAACCATGTGTATGTGACCAATAACATCTGCTAACCATGTGTATGTGACCAATAAGATCTGCTAACCATGTGTATGTGACCAATAACATCTGCTAACCATGTGCATGTGACCAATAACATCTAACCCTGTGTATGTGACCAATAACATCTGCTAACCATGTGTATGTGACCAATAACATCTGCTAAACCCTGTGTATGTGACCAATAACATCTGCTTACCCTGTTTATGTGACCAATAACATCTGCTAACCATGTCTATGTGACCAATAACATCTGCTAACAATGTGTATGTGACCAATAACATCTGCTAACCATGTGACCAATAACATCTGCTAACCATGTGTATGTGAACAATAACATCTGCTAAACCCTGTGAATGTGACCAATAACATCTGCTAACCATGTGTATGTTTATTTATTTTTATTTTACCTTTATTTAACCAGGCAAGTCAGTTAAGAACAAATTCTTATTTTCAATGACGGCCTGGGAACAGTGGGTTAACTGCCTGTTCAGGGGCAGAACGACAGATTTGTACCTTGTCAGCTCGGGGGTTTGAACTCGCAACCTTCCGGTTACTAGTCCAACGCTCTAACCACTAGGCCACCCTGCCAATGACATCTGCTAAACCCTGTGTATGTGACCAATAACATCTGCTAACCCTGTTTATGTGACCAATAACATCTGCTAACCCTGTTTATGTGACCAATAACATCTGCTAACCATGTCTATGTGACCAATAACATCTGCCAACAATGTGTATGTGACCAATAACATCTGCTAACCATGTGACCAATTACATCTGCTAACCATGTGACCAATAACATCTGCTAACCATGTGTATGTGACCAATAACATCTGCTAAACCCTGTGAATGTGACCAATAACATCTGCTAACCATGTCTATGTGACCAATAACATCTGCAAAAACACTGTGTATGTGAGCAATAAAATCTAACCCTGTGTGTGCGACCAATAACATCTGCTAACCCTGTGTATTTGACCAATAACATCTGCTAACCCTGCGTATGTGACCAATAATATCTGCTAACCATGTCTATGTGACCAATAACATCTAACCCTGTCTATGTGACCAATAACATCTGCTAAATGTGTATGTAACCAATAACATCTGCTAACCATGTGACCAATAACATCTGCTAACCCTGTGTATGTAACCAATAACATCTGCTAACCATGTGACCAATAACATCTGCTAAATGTGTATGTAACCAATAACATCTGCTAACCATGTGACCAATAACATCTGCAAACCATGTGTATGTGACCAATAACATCTGCTAACCATGTGTATGTAACCAATAACATCTGCTAACCATGTGTATGTAACCAATAACATCTGCTAACCATGTGTATGTGACCAATAACATCTGCTAACCATGTGACCAATAACATCTAACCCTGTGTATGTGACCAATAACATCTGCTAACCATGTGACCAATAACATCTGCTAACCATGTCTATGAGACCAATAACATCTGCTAAACCCTGTGTATGTGACCAATAACATCTAACCCTGTGTATGTGACCAATAACATCTGCTAACCATGTGACCAATAACATCTGCTAACCATGTCTATGAGACCAATAACATCTGCTAACCCTGTGTATGTGACCAATAACATCTGCTAAATGTGTATGTGACCAATAACATCTGCTAACCATGTGTACATGACCAATAACATCGGCTAACCATGTGAACAATAACATCTGCTAACCATGTGTATGTGACCAATAACATCTGCTAACCATGTGTATGTGACCAATAACATCTGCTAACCATGTGTATGTAACCAATAACATCTGCTAACCATGTGTATGTGACCAATAACATCTGCTAACCATGTGTATGTGACCAATAACATCTGCTAACCCTATGTATGTAACCAATAACATCTGCCCTCCATGTGTATGCATCCAATAACATCTGCTAACCCTGTGTATGTGACCAATAACATCTGCTAACCATGTGAACAATAACATCTGCTAACCATGTGTATGTGACCAATAACATCTGCTAACCATGTGCATGTGACCAATAACATCTGCTAACCATGCGTATGTGACCAATAACGTCTGCTAACCATGTGTATGTAACCAATAACGTCTGCTAACCATGTCTATGTGACCAATAACATCTGCTAAATGTGTATGTGACCAATAACATATGTTAACCATGTGTATGTGACCAATAACATCTGCTAACCATGTGTATGTAACCAATAACATCTGCTAACCATGTGTACATGACCAATAACATCTGCTAACCATGTGAACAATAAGATCTGCTAACCATGTGTATGTGACCAATAACATCTGCTAACCATGTGCATGTGACCAATAACATCTGCTAACCATGTGCATGTGACCAATAACATCTGCTAACCATGGGTATGTAACCAATAACATCTGCTAACCCTGTGACCAATAACATCTAACCCTGTGTATGTGACCAATAACATCTGCTAACCATGTGACCAATAACATCTGCTAACCATGTGTATGTGACCAATAACATCTGCTAAACCCTGTGTATGTGACCAATAACATCTGCTAACCCTGTTTATGTGACCAATAACATCTGCTAACCATGTCTATGTGACCAATAACATCTGCTAACAATGTGTATGTGACCAATAACATCTGCTAACCATGTGACCAATAACATCTGCTAACCATGTGTATGTGACCAATAACATCTGCTAAACCCTGTGAATGTGACCAATAACATCTGCTAACCATGTGTATGTGACCAATAACATCTGCTAAACCCTGTGTATGTGACCAATAACATCTGCTAACCCTGTTTATGTGACCAATAACATCTGCTAACCATGTCTATGTGACCAATAACATCTGCTAACAATGTGTATGTGACCAATAACATCTGCTAACCATGTGACCAATAACATCTGCTAACCATGTGTATGTGACCAATAACATCTGCTAAACCCTGTGAATGTGACCAATAACATCTGCTAACCATGTGTATGTGTCCAATAACATCTGCTAAACCCTGTGTATGTGACCAATAACATCTGCTAACCCTGTTTATGTGACCAATAACATCTGCTAACCATGTCTATGTGACCAATAACATCTGCTAACAATGTGTATGTGACCAATAACATCTGCTAACCATGTGACCAATAACATCTGCTAACCATGTGACCAATAACATCTGCTAACCATGTGTATGTGACCAATAACATCTGCTAAACCCTGTGAATGTGACCAATAACATCTGCTAACCATGTGTATGTGACCAATAACATCTGCTAACCATGTCTATGTGACCAATAACATATATGATATGTTATGATATGCAACTGTTCAGGGAAGTCAGGAACCAATACACACAGTCAGTCAGGAAAGCTAAAGCCAACTTCTTCAGGCAGAAGTTTGCATCTTGTAGCTCCAACTCCAAAAAGTTCTGGGACACTGTGAAGTCCATGGAGAACAAGAGCACCTCCTCCCAGCTGCCCACTGAGGCTAGGTAACACGGTCACCACCGATAAATCCATGATTATCGAAAACTTCAACAAGCATTTCTCAACGGCTGGCCATGCCTTCCGCCTGGCTACTCCAACCTCGTCCAACAGCTCCCCCCCCCCGCAGCTACTCGCCCAAGCCTCTCCAGGTTCTCCTTTACCCAAATCCAGATAGCAGATGTTCTGAAAGAGCTGCAAAACCTGGACCCGTACAAATCAGCTGGGCTTGACAATCTGGACCCTCTATTCCTGAAACTATCCGCCGCCATTGTCGCAACCCCTATTACCAGCCTGTTCAACCTCTCTTTCATATCGTCTGAGATCCCCAAGGATTGGAAAGCTGCCGCAGTCATCCCCCTCTTCAAAGGGGGCGACACCCTGGACCCAAACTGTTACAGACCAATATCCATCCTGCCCTGCCTATCTAAGGTCTTCGAAAGCCAAGTCAACAAACAGATCACTGACCATCTTGAATCCCACCGTACCTTCTCCGCTGTGCAATCTGGTTTCCGAGCCGGTCACGGGTGTACCTCAGCCACGCTCAAGGTACTAAACGATATCATAACCGCCATCGATAAAAGACAGTACTGTGCAGCCGTCTTCATAGACCTTGCCAAGGCTTTCGACTCTGTCAATCACCGTATTCTTATCGGCAGACTCAGTAGCCTCGGTTTTTCGGATGACTGCCTTGCCTGGTTCACCAATTACTTTGCAGACAGAGTTCAGTGTGTCAAATCGGAGGGCATGCTGTCCGGTCCTCTGGCAGTCTCTATGGGGGTGCCACAGGGTTCAATTCTCGGGCCGACTCTTTTCTCTGTATATATCAATGATGTTTCTCATGCTGCGGGCGATTCCCTGATCCACCTCTACGCAGACGACACCATTCTATATACTTCCGGCCCGTCCTTGGACACTGTGCTATCTAACCTCCAAACGAGCTTCAATGCCATACAGCACTCCTTCCGTGGCCTCCAACTGCTCTTAAACGCTAGTAAAACCAAATGCATGCTTTTCAACCGTTCGCTGCCTGCACCCGCACGCCTGACCAGCATCACCACCCTGGATGGTTCCGACCTTGAATATGTGGACATCTATAAGTACCTAGGTGTCTGGCTAGACTCTAAACTCTCCTTCCAGACCCATATCAAACATCTCCAATCGAAAATCAAATCAAGAGTCGGCTTTCTATTCCGCAACAAAGCCTCCTTCACTCACGCCGCCAAACTTACCCTAGTAAAACTGACTATCCTACCGATCCTCGACTTCGGCGATGTCATCTACAAAATTGCTTCCAACACTCTACTCAGCAAACTGGATGCAGTTTATCACAGTGCCATCCGTTTTGTCACTAAAGCACCTCATACCACCCACCACTGCGACTTGTATGCTCTAGTCGGCTGGCCCTCGCTACATATTCGTCGCCAGACCCACTGGCTCCAGGTCATCTACAAGTCCATGCTAGGTAAAGCTCCGCCTTATCTCAGTTCACTGGTTACGATGGCAACACCCATCCGTAGCACGCGCTCCAGCAGGTGTATCTCACTGATCATCCCTAAAGCCAACACCTCATTTGGCCGCCTTTCGTTACAGTTCTCTGCTGCCTGTGATTGGAACGAATTGCAAAAATCGCTGAAGTTGGAGACTTTTATCTCCCTCACCAACTTCAAACATCTGCTATCTGAGCAGCTAACCGATCGCTGCAGCTGTACATAGTCTATTGGTAAATAGCCCACCCATTTTCACCTACCTCATCCCCATACTGTTTTTATTTATTTATTTTTCTGCTCTTTTGCACACCAATATCTCTATCTCTACCTTTACATAACCATCTGATCATTTATCACTCCAGTGTTAATCTGCATAATTGTAATTATTTGCCTACCTTCTCATGCCTTTTGCACACAATGTATATATAGACTCCCCTTTTTTCTACTGTGTTATTGACTTGTTAATTGTTTACTCCATGTGTAACTCTGTGTTGTCTGTTCACACTGCTATGCCTTATCTTGGCCAGGTCGCAGTTGCAAATGAGAACTTGTTCTCAACTAGCCTACCTGGTTAAATAAAGGTGTTCTCAACTAGCCTACCTGGTTAAATAAAGGTGTTCTCAACTAGCCTACCTGGTTAAATAAAGGTGTTCTCAACTAGCCTACCTGGTTAAATAAAGGTGTTCTCAACTAGCCTACCTGGTTAAATAAAGGTGTTCTCAACTAGCCTACCTGGTTAAATAAAGGTGTTCTCAACTAGCCTACCTGGTTAAATAAAGGTGTTCTCAACTAGCCTACCTGGTTAAATAAAGGTGTTCTCAACTAGCCTACCTGGTTAAATAAAGGTGTTCTCAACTAGCCTACCTGGTTAAATAAAGGTGTTCTCAACTAGCCTACCTGGTTAAATAAAGGTGTTCTCAACTAGCCTACCTGGTTAAATAAAGGTGTTCTCAACTAGCCTACCTGGTTAAATAAAGGTGTTCTCAACTAGCCTACCTGGTTAAATAAAGGTGTTCTCAACTAGCCTACCTGGTTAAATAAAGGTGTTCTCAACTAGCCTACCTGGTTAAATAAAGGTGTTCTCAACTAGCCTACCTGGTTAAATAAAGGTGTTCTCAACTAGCCTACCTGGTTAAATAAAGGTGTTCTCAACTAGCCTACCTGGTTAAATAAAGGTGTTCTCAACTAGCCTACCTGGTTAAATAAAGGTGTTCTCAACTAGCCTACCTGGTTAAATAAAGGTGTTCTCAACTAGCCTACCTGGTTAAATAAAGGTGAAAAAAAAAAAAAAAAAAAAAAAAAAAAAAACATCTGCTAACCATGTGTATGTGACCAATAGCATCTAACCCTGTCTATGTGACCAATAACATCTGCTAAATGTGTATGTAACCAATAACATCTGCTAACCATGTGACCAATAACATCTGCTAACCCTGTGTATGTAACCAATAACATCTGCTAACCATGTGACCAATAACATCTGCTAAATGTGTATGTAACCAATAACATCTGCTAACCATGTGACCAATAACATCTGCAAACCATGTGTATGTGACCAATAACATCTGCTAACCATGTGTATGTAACCAATAACATCTGCTAACCATGTGTATGTGACCAATAACATCTAACCCTGTGTGTGCGACCAATAACATCTGCTAACCCTGTGTATGTGACCAATAACATCTGCTAACCCTGAGTATGTGACCAATATAATCTGCTAACCCTGAGTATGTGACCAATATAATCTGCTAACCATGTCTATGTGACCAATAGCATCTAACCCTGTCTATGTGACCAATAACATCTGCTAAATGTGTATGTAACCAATAACATCTGCTAACCATGTGACCAATAACATCTGCTAACCCTGTGTATGTAACCAATAACATCTGCTAACCATGTGACCAATAACATCTGCTAAATGTGTATGTAACCAATAACATCTGCTAACCATGTGACCAATAACATCTGCAAACCATGTGTATGTGACCAATAACATCTGCTAACCATGTGTATGTAACCAATAACATCTGCTAACCATGTGTATGTAACCAATAACATCTAACCCTGTGTGTGCGACCAATAACATCTGCTAACCCTGTGTATGTGACCAATAACATCTGCTAACCCTGAGTATGTGACCAATATAATCTGCTAACCCTGAGTATGTGACCAATATAATCTGCTAACCATGTCTATGTGACCAATAGCATCTAACCCTGTCTATGTGACCAATAACATCTGCTAAATGTGTATGTAACCAATAACATCTGCTAACCATGTGACCAATAACATCTGCTAACCCTGTGTATGTAACCAATAACATCTGCTAACCATGTGACCAATAACATCTGCTAAATGTGTATGTAACCAATAACATCTGCTAACCATGTGACCAATAACATCTGCAAACCATGTGTATGTGACCAATAACATCTGCTAACCATGTGTATGTAACCAATAACATCTGCTAACCATGTGTATGTAACCAATAACATCTAACCCTGTGTGTGCGACCAATAACATCTGCTAACCCTGTGTATGTGACCAATAACATCTGCTAACCCTGAGTATGTGACCAATATAATCTGCTAACCATGTCTATGTGACCAATAGCATCTAACCCTGTCTATGTGACCAATAACATCTGCTAAATGTGTATGTAACCAATAACATCTGCTAACCATGTGACCAATAACATCTGCTAACCCTGTGTATGTAACCAATAACATCTGCTAACCATGTGACCAATAACATCTGCTAAATGTGTATGTAACCAATAACATCTGCTAACCATGTGACCAATAACATCTGCAAACCATGTGTATGTGACCAATAACATCTGCTAACCATGTGTATGTAACCAATAACATCTGCTAACCATGTGTATGTAACCAATAACATCTGCTAACCATGTGTATGTGACCAATAACATCTGCTAACCATGTGACCAATAACATCTGCTAACCATGTCTATGAGACCAATAACATCTGCTAAACCCTGTGTATGTGACCAATAACATCTAACCCTGTGTGTGCGACCAATAACATCTGCTAACCCTGTGTATGTGACCAATAACATCTGCTAACCCTGTGTATGTAACCAATAACATCTGCTAACCATGTGACCAATAACATCTGCTAAATGTGTATGTAACCAATAACATCTGCTAACCATGTGACCAATAACATCTGCAAACCATGTGTATGTGACCAATAACATCTGCTAACCATGTGTATGTAACCAATAACATCTGCTAACCATGTGTATGTAACCAATAACATCTGCTAACCATGTGTATGTGACCAATAACATCTGCTAACCATGTGACCAATAACATCTGCTAACCATGTCTATGAGACCAATAACATCTGCTAACCCTGTGTATGTGACCAATAACATCTGCTAAATGTGTATGTGACCAATAACATCTGCTAACCATGTGTACATGACCAATAACATCGGCTAACCATGTGAACAATAACATCTGCTAACCATGTGTATGTGACCAATAACATCTGCTAACCATGTGTATGTGACCAATAACATCTGCTAACCATGTGTATGTAACCAATAACATCTGCTAACCATGTGTATGTAACCAATAACATCTGCTAACCATGTGTATGTGACCAATAACATCTGCTAACCATGTGACCAATAACATCTAACCCTGTGCATGTGACCAATAACATCTGCTAACCATGTGACCAATAACATCTGCTAACCATGTCTATGAGACCAATAACATCTGCTAAACCCTGTGTATGTGACCAATAACATCTAACCCTGTGTGTGCGACCAATAACATCTGCTAACCATGTCTATGTGACCAATAACATCTGCTAAATGTGTATGCGACCAATAACATCTGCTAACCATGTGTACATGACCAATAACATCGGCTAACCATGTAAACAATAACATCTGCTAACCATGTGTATGTGACCAATAACATCTGCTAACCATGTGTATGTGACCAATAACATCTGCTAACCATGTGTATGTGACCAATAACATCTGCTAACCATGTGTATGTAACCAATAACATCTGCTAATCATGTGTATGTGACCAATAACATCTGCTAACCATGTGTATGTGACCAATAACATCTGCTAAACCCTGTGTATGTGACCAATAACATCTGCTAACCCTGTGTATGTGACCAATAACATCTGCTAACCATGTCTATGTGACCAATAACATATGCTAACCATGTGACCAATAACATCTGCTAACCATGTGTATGTTTCCAATAACATCTGCTAACCATGTGACCAATAACATCTACTAAGCATGTGTATGTGACCAATAACATATGCTAACCATGTGACCAATAACATCTGCTAACCATGTGTATGTTTCCAATAACATCTGCTAACCATGTGACCAATAACATCTACTAACCATGTGTATGTGACCAATAACATCTGCTAACCCTATGTATGTAACCAATGACATCTGCCCTCCATGTGTATGCAACCAATAACATCTGCTAACCCTGTGTATGTGACCAATAACATCTGCTAACCATGTGAACAATAACATCTGCTAACAATGTGCATGTGACAAATAACATCTGCTAACCATGTGTATGTAACCAATAACGTCTGCTAACCATGTCTATGTGACCAATAACATCTGCTAAATGTGTATGTGACCAATAACATCTGCTAACCATGTGTATGTGACCAATAACATCTGCTAACCATGTGTATGTAACCAATAACATCTGCTAACCATGTGTACATGACCAATAACATCTGCTAACCATGTGAACAATAAGATCTGCTAACCATGTGTATGTGACCAATAACATCTGCTAACCATGTGTATGTGACCAATAACATCTGCTAACCATGTGACCAATAACATCTAACCCTGTGTATGTGACCAATAACATCTGCTAACCATGTGACCAATAACATCTGCTAACCATGTGTATGTGACCAATAACATCTGCTAAACCCTGTGTATGTGAACAATAGCATCTGCTAACAATGTGTATGTGACCAGTAACATCTGCTAACCATGTGCATGTGACAAATAACATCTGCTAACCATGTGTATGTGACCAATAACATCTGCTAAATGTGTATGTGACCAATAACATCTGCTAAATGTGTATGTGACCAATAACATCTGCTAACCATGTGTATGTGACCAATAAGATATGCTAACCATGTGTATGTGACCAATAACATCTGCTAACCATGTGTATGTAACCAATAACATCTGCTAACCATGTGAACAATAAGATCTGCTAACCATGTGTATATGACCAATAACATCTGCTAACCATGTGTATGTGACCAATAACATCTGCTAACCATGTGACCAATAACATCTAACCCTGTGTATGTGACCAATAACATCTGCTAACCATGTGACCAATAACATCTGCTAACCATGTGTATGTGACCAATAACATCTAATAAACCCTGTGTATGTGACCAATAACATCTGCTAACCATGTCTATGTGACCAATAACATCTGCTAAATGTGTATGTGACCAATTACATCTGCTAACCATGTGTACATGACCAATAACATCGGCTAACCATGTGAACAATAACATCTGCTAACCATGTGTATGTGACCAAAAACATGTGCTAACCATGTGTATGTGACCAATAACATCTGCTAACCATGTGTATGTGACCAATAACATCTGCTAACCATGTGTATGTAACCAATAACATCTGCTAACCATGTGTATGTGACCAATAACATCTGCTAACCATGTGTATGTGACCAATAACATCTGCTAACCATATGTATGTGACAAATAACATCTAACCCTGTGTGTGCGACCAATAACATCTGCTAACCCTGTGTATGTGACCAATAACATCTGCTAACCCTGCGTATGTGACCAAAAATATCTGCTAACCCTGTGTATGTGACCAATAACATCTGCTAACCATGTCTATGTGACCAATAACATCTGCTAAATGTGTAAGTGACCAATAACATCTGCTAACCATGTCTATTTGACCAATAACATCTGCTAAATGTGTATGTGACCAATAACATCTGCTAACCATGTGTACATGACCAATAACATCGGCTAACCATGTAAACAATAACATCTGCTAAACATGTGTATGTGACCAATAACATCTGCTAACCATGTGTATGTGACCAATAACATCTGCTAACCATGTGTATGTGACCAATAACATCTGCTAAACCCTGTGTATGTGACCAATAACATCTGCTAACCATGTCTATGTGACCAATAACATCTGCTAACAATGTGTATGTGACCAATAACATCTGCTAACCATGTGTACATGACCAATAACATCGGCTAACCATGTGAACAATAACATCTGCTAACCATGTGTATGTGACCAATAACATCTGCTAACCATGTGTATGTGACCAATAACATCTGCTAACCATGTGTATGTGACCAATAACATCTGCTAACCATGTGTATGTGACCAAAAACATGTGCTAACCATGTGTATGTGACCAATAACATCTGCTAACCATGTGTATGTGACCAATAACATCTGCTAACCATGTGTATGTAACCAATAACATCTGCTAACCATGTGTATGTGACCAATAACATCTGCTAACCATGTGTATGTGACCAATAACATCTGCTAACCATATGTATGTGACAAATAACATCTAACCCTGTGTGTGCGACCAATAACATCTGCTAACCCTGTGTATGTGACCAATAACATCTGCTAACCCTGCGTATGTGACCAAAAATATCTGCTAACCTGTGTATGTGACCAATAACATCTGCTAACCATGTCTATGTGACCAATAACATCTGCTAAATGTGTAAGTGACCAATAACATCTGCTAACCATGTCTATGTGACCAATAACATCTGCTAAATGTGTATGTGACCAATAACATCTGCTAACCATGTGTACATGACCAATAACATCGGCTAACCATGTGAACAATAACATCTGCTAACCATGTGTATGTGACCAATAACATCTGCTAACCATGTGTATGTGACCAATAACATCTGCTAACCATGTGTATGTGACCAATAACATCTGCTAAACCCTGTGTATGTGACCAATAACATCTGCTAACCATGTGTATGTGACCAATAACATCTGCTAAACCCTGTGTATGTGACCAATAACATCTGCTAACCATGTCTATGTGACCAATAACATCTGCTAACAATGTGTATGTGACCAATAACATCTGCTAACCATGTGTACATGACCAATAACATCGGCTAACCATGTGAACAATAACATCTGCTAACCATGTGTATGTGACCAATAACATCTGCTAACCATGTGTATGTGACCAATAACATCTGCTAACCATGTGTATGTGACCAATAACATCTGCTAACCATGTGTATGTAACCAATAACATCTGCTAACCATGTGTATGTGACCAATAACATCTGCTAACCATGTGTATGTGACCAATAACATCTGCTAACCATGTGTATGTGACAAATAACATCTAACCCTGTGTGTGCGACCAATAACATCTGCTAACCCTGTGTATGTGACCAATAACATCTGCTAACCCTGCGTATGTGACCAAAAATATCTGCTAACCCTGTGTATGTGACCAATAACATCTGCTAACCATGTGTATGTGACCAATAACATCTACTAACCATGTGACCAATAACATCTGCTAACCATGTGTATGTGACAAATAACATCTGCTAACCATGTGTATGTAACCAATAACATCTGCTAACCATGTGTTTGTGACCAATAACATCTGCTAACCCTGTGACCAATAACATCTGCTAACCATGTGTATGTGACCCATTACATCTCCTAACCATGTGGATGTGACCAATGACATCTGCTAACCCTGTGTATGTGACCAATAACATCTGCTAAACCCTGTGTATGTGACCAATAACATCTGCTAACCATGTCTATGTGACCAATAACATCTGCTAACAATGTGTATGTGACCAATAACATCTGCTAACCATGTGTACATGACCAATAACATCGGCTAACCATGTGAACAATAACATCTGCTAACCATGCGTATGTGACCAATAACATCTGCTAAATGTGTATTTGACCAATAACATCTGCTAACCATGTGTATGTGACCAATAACATCTGCTAACCATGTGTATGTAACCAATAACATCTGCTAATCATGTGTACATGACCAATAACATCTGCTAACCATGTGAACAATAAGATCTGCTAACCATGTGTATGTGAACAATAACATCTGCTAACCATGTGTATGTGACCAATAACATCTGCTAACCATGTGACCAATAACATCTAACCCTGTGTATGTGACCAATAACATCTGCTAACCATGTGACCAATAACATCTGCTAACCATGTGTATGTGACCAATAACATCTGCTAAACCCTGTGTATGTGAACAATAACATCTGCTAACAATGTGTATGTGACCAGTAACATCTGCTAACCATGTGCATGTGACAAATAACATCTGCTAACCATGTGTATGTAACCAATAACGTCTGCTAACCATGTCTATGTGACCAATAACATCTGCTAAATGTGTATGTGACCAATAACATCTGCTAACCATGTGTATGTGACCAATAACATCTGCTAACCATGTGTATGTAACCAATAACATCTGCTAACCATGTGTACATGACCAATAACATCTGCTAACCATGTGAACAATAAGATCTGCTAACCATGTGTATGTGACCAATAACATCTGCTAACCATGTGTATGTGACCAATAACATCTGCTAACCATGTGACCAATAACATCTAACCCTGTGTATGTGACCAATAACATCTGCTAACCATGTGACCAATAACATCTGCTAACCATGTGTATGTGACCAATAACATCTGCTAAACCCTGTGTATGTGACCAATAACATCTGCTAACCATGTCTATGTGACCAATAACATCTGCTAAATGTGTATGTGACCAATTACATCTGCTAACCATGTGTACATGACCAATAACATCGGCTAACCATGTGAACAATAACATCTGCTAACCATGTGTATGTGACCAAAAACATGTGCTAACCATGTGTATGTGACCAATAACATCTGCTAACCATGTGTATGTGACCAATAACATCTGCTAACCATGTGTATGTAACCAATAACATCTGCTAACCATGTGTATGTGACCAATAACATCTGCTAACCATGTGTATGTAACCAATAACATCTGCTAACCATGTGTATGTAACCAATAACATCTGTTAACCCTGTGTTTGTGACCAAAAACATCTGCTAACCATGTGACCAATAACATCTGCTAACCATGTGTATGTGACCCATAACATCTCCTAACCATGTGGATGTGACCAATGACATCTGCTAACCATGTGTATGTGACCAATAACATCTGCTAACCATGTGTATGTGACCAATAACATCTGCTAACCATGTGTATGTAACCAATAACATCTGCTAACCATGTGTATGTGACCAATAACATCTGATAACCATGTGTATGTAACCAATAACATCTGCTAACCCTGTGTTTGTGACCAATAACATCTGCTAACCATGTGTATGTAACCAATAACATATGCTAACCATGTGTATGTAACCAATAACATCTGATAACCATGTGTGTGTGACCAATAACATCTGCTAACCATGTGCATGTGACCAATAACATCTGCTAACCATGTGTATGTAACCAATAACATATGTTAACCATGTGTATGTGACCAATAACTTCTGCTAACCATGTGTATGTGACCAATAACATCTGCTAACCATGTGTTTGTGACCAATAACATCTGCTAACCATGTGTATGTAACCAATAACATCCGCTAACCATGTGTATGTGACCAATAACATCTGCTAACCATGTGTATGTGACCAATAACATCTGCTAACCATGTGTATGTGACAAATAACATCTGCTAACCATGTGTATGTAACCAATAACATCTGCTAACCCTGTGTTTGTGACCAATAACATCTGCTAACCATGTGACCAATAACATCTGCTAACCATGTGTATGTGACCCATAACATCTCCTAACCATGTGGATGTGACCAATGACATCTGCTAACCATGTGTATGTGACCAATAACATCTGCTAACCATGTGACCAATAACATCTGCTAACCATGTGTATGTGACCAATAACATCTGCTAACCATGTGACCAATAACATCTGCTAACCATGTGTATGTGACCAATAACATCTGCTAACCATGTGTATGTGACCAATAACATCTGCTAACCCTATGTATGTGACCAATAACATATGCTAACCATGTGACCAATAACATCTGCTAACCATGTGTATGTGACCTATAACATCTGCTAACCATGTGTATGTGATCAATAACATCTGCTAACCCTGTGTATATAACCAATAACATCTCCTAACCCTGTGTATGTAACCAATAACATCTGCAAACCATGTGTATGTGACCAATAACATCTGCTAACCATGTGTATGTAACCAATAACATCTGCTAACCATGTGTATGCGACCAATAACATCTGCTAACCATGTGTATGTGACCAATAACATCTGCTAACCATGTGTATGTGACAAATAACATCTGCTAACCATGTGTATGTAATCAATAACATCTGCTAACCCTGTGTATGTAACCAATAACATCTGCTAACCATGTGTATGTAACCAATAACATCTGCTAACCATGTGTATGTAACCAATAACATCTGCTAACCCTGTGTATGTAACCAATAACATCTGCTAACCATGTGACCAATAACATCTAACCCTGTGTATGTGACCAATAATATCTGCTAACCATGTGACCAATAACATCTGCTAACCATGTGTATGTGACCAATAACATCTGCTAACCATGTGACCAATAACATCTAACCCTGTGTATGTGACCAATAACATCTGTTAACCATGTGACCAATAACATCTGCTAACCATGTGTATGTGACCAATAACATCTGCTAAACCCTGTGTATGTGACCAATAACATCTGCTAACCCTGTGTATGTGACCAATAACATCTGCTAACCATGTCTATGAGACCAATAATATCTGCTAAACCCTGTTTATGTGACCAATAACATCTAACCCTGTGTGTGCGACCAATAACATCTGCTAACCCTGTGTATGTGACCAATAACATCTGCTAAATGTGTATGTGACCAATAACAACTGCTAACCATGTGTACATGACCAATAACATCGGCTAACCATGTGAACAATAACATCTGCTAACCATGTGTATGTGACCAATAACATCTGCTAACCATGTGTATGTGACCAATAACATCTGCTAACCATGTGTATGTGACCAATAACATCTGCTAACCATGTGTATGTAACCAATAACATCTGCTAACCATGTGTATGTGACCAATAACATCTGCTAACCATGTGTATGTAACCAATAACAACTGCTAACCCTGTGTATGTGACCAATAACATCTGCTAACCATGTGACCAATATCATCTGCTAACCATGTGTATGTGACCAATAACATCTGCTAAACCTTGTGTATGTGACCAATAACATCTGCTAACCCTGTGTATGTGACCAATAACATCTGCCCTCCATGTGTATGCATCCAATAACATCTGCTAACCCTGTGTATGTGACCAATAACATCTGCTAACCATGTGAACAATAACATCTGCTAACAATGTGTATGTGACCAGTAACATCTGCTAACCATGTGCATGTGACAAATAACATCTGCTAACCATGCGTATGTGACCAATAACGTCTGCTAACCATGTGTATGTAACCAATAACGTCTGCTAACCATGTCTATGTGACCAATAACATCTGCTAAATGTGTATGTGACCAATAACATCTGCTAACCATGTGTATGTGACCAATAACATATGCTAACCATGTGTATGTGACCAATAACATCTCCTAACCATGTGAATGTAACCAATAACATCTGCTAACCATGTGTACATGACCAATAACATCTGCTAACCATGTGAACAATAAGATCTGCTAACCATGTGTATGTGACCAATAACATCTGCTAACCATGTGTATGTGACCAATAACATCTGCTAACCATGTGACCAATAACATCTAACCCTGTGTATGTGACCAATAACATCTGCTAACCATGTGACCAATAACATCTGCTAACCATGTGTATGTGACCAATAACATCTGCTAAACCCTGTGTATGTGACCAATAACATCTGCTAACCCTGTGTATGTGACCAATAACATCTGCTAACCATGTCTATGTGACCAATAACATCTGCTAACCCTGCGTATGTGACCAATAATATCTGCTAACCCTGTGTATGTGACCAATAACATCTGCTAACCATGTCTGTGACCAATAACATCTGCAAAATGTGTATGTGACCAATAACGTCTGCTAACCATGTGTATGTAACCAATAACGTCTGCTAACCATGTCTATGTGACCAATATCATTTGCTAAATGTGTATGTGACCAATAACATCTGCTAACCATGTGTATGTGACCAATAACATATGCTAACCATGTGTATGTGACCAATAACATCTGCTAACCATGTGTATATAACCAATAACATCTGCTAACCATGTGTATGTAACCAATAACGTCTGCTAACCATGTCTATGTGACCAATAACATCTGCTAAATGTGTATGTGACCAATAACATCTGCTAACCATGTGAATGTAACCAATAACATCTGCTAACCATGTCTACATGACCAATAACATCTGCTAACCATGTGAACAATAAGATCTGCTAACCATGTGTATGTGACCAATAACATCGGCTAACCATGTGTATGTGACCAATAACATCTGCTAACCATGTGACCAATAACATCTAACCCTGTGTATGTGACCAATAATATCTGCTAACCATGTGACCAATAACATCTGCTAACCATGTGTATGTGACCAATAACATCTGCTAAACCCTGTGTATGTGACCAATAACATCTGCTAACCCTGTGTATGTGACCAATAACATCTGCTAACCATGTCTATGTGACCAATAACATCTGCTAACCCTGCGTATGTGACCAATAATATCTGCTAACCCTGTGTATGTGACCAATAACATCTGCTAAATGTGTATGTGACCAATAACGTCTGCTAACCATGTGTATGTAACCAATAACGTCTGCTAACCATGTCTATGTGACCAATAACATTTGCTAAATGTGTATGTGACCAATAACATCTGCTAACCATGTGTATGTGACCAATAACATATGCTAACCATGTGTATGTGACCAATAACATCTGCTAACCATGTGTATGTAACCAATAACATCTGCTAACCATGTGTACATGACCAATAACGTCTGCTAACCATGTGTATGTAACCAATAACGTCTGCTAACCATGTCTATGTGACCAATAACATTTGCTAAATGTGTATGTGACCAATAACATCTGCTAACCATGTGTATGTGACCAATAACATATGCTAACCATGTGTATGTGACCAATAACATCTGCTAACCATGTGTATGTAACCAATAACATATGCTAACCATGTGTACATGACCAATAACATCTGCTAACCATGTGAACAATAAGATCTGCTAACCATGTGTATGTGACCAATAACATCTGCTAACCATGTGTATGTGACCAATAACATCTGCTAACCATGTGACCAATAACATCTAACCCTGTGTATGTGACCAATAACATCTGCTAACCCTGTGTATGTAACCAATAACATCTGATAACCATGTGTGTGTGACCAATAACATCTGCTAACCATGTGCATGTGACCAATAACATCTGCTAACCATGTGTATGTAACCAATAACATCTGCTAACCATGTGTATGTGACCAATAACTTCTGCTAACCATGTGTATGTGACCAGTAACATCTGCTAACCATGTGTATGTGACCAATAACTTCTGCTAACCATGTGTATGTGACCAGTAACATCTGCTAACCATGTGTACGTGACAAATAACATCTGCTAACCATGTGACCAATAACATCTAACCCTGTGTATGTGACCAATAACATCTGCTAACCATGTGACCAATAACATCTGCTAACCATGTGTATGTGACCAATAACATCTGCTAAACCCTGTGTATGTGACCAATAACATCTGCTAACCCTGTGTATGTAACCAATAACATCTGCTAACCATGTCTATGTGACCAATAACATCTGCTAACCCTGCGTATGTGACCAAGAAAATCTGCTAACCCTGTGTATGTGACCAATAACATCTGCTAACCATGTGAACAATAAGATCTGCTAACCATGTGTATATGACCAATAACATCTGCTAACCATGTGACCAATAACATCTAACTCTGTGTATGTGACCAATAACATCTGCTAACCATGTGACCAATAACATCTGCTAACAATGTGTATGTGACCAATAACATCTGCTAAACCCTGTGTATGTGACCAATAACATCTGCTAACCATGTGTATGTAACCAATAACATCTGCTAACCATGTGACCAATAACATCTGCTAACCATGTGTATGTGACCCATAACATCTGCTAACCATGTGGATGTGACCAATAACATCTGCTAACCATGTGTATGTAACCAATAACATCTGCTAACCATGTGTACATGACCAATAACATCTGCTAACCATGTGAACAATAAGATCTGCTAACCATGTGTATATGACCAATAACATCTGCTAACCATGTGACCAATAACATCTAACTCTGTGTATGTGACCAATAACATCTGCTAACCATGTGACCAATAACATCTGCTAACAATGTGTATGTGACCAATAACATCTGCTAAACCCTGTGTATGTGACCAATAACATCTGCTAACCATGTGTATGTAACCAATAACATCTGCTAACCATGTGTATGTGACCAATAACTTCTGCTAACCATGTGTATGTGACCAGTAACATCTGCTAACCATGTGTATGTGACCAGTAACTTCTGCTAACCATGTGTATGTGACCAGTAACATCTGCTAACCATGTGTACGTGACAAATAACATCTGCTAACCATGTGACCAATAACATCTGCTAACCATGTGTATGTGACCCATAACATCTGCTAACCATGTGGATGTGACCAATAACATCTGCTAACCATGTGTATGTAACCAATAACATCTGCTAACCATGTGTACATGACCAATAACATCTGCTAACCATGTGAACAATAAGATCTGCTAACCATGTGTATATGACCAATAACATCTGCTAACCATGTGACCAATAACATCTAACTCTGTGTATGTGACCAATAACATCTGCTAACCATGTGACCAATAACATCTGCTAACAATGTGTATGTGACCAATAACATCTGCTAAACCCTGTGTATGTGACCAATAACATCTGCTAACCCTGTGTATGTGACCAATTACATCTGCTAACCATGTCTATGTGACCAATAACATCTGCTAACCCTGTGTATGTGACGAATAATATCTGCTAACCCTGTGTATGTGACCAATAACATCTGCTAACCATGTCTATGTGACCAATAACATCTGCTAAATGTGTATGTGACCAATAACATCTGCTAACCATGTGTATGTGACCAATAACATCTGCTAACCATGTGTATGTAACCAATAACACCTGCTAACCATTTGTATGTGACCAATAACATCTGCTAACCATGTGTATGCGACCAATAACATCTGCTAACCATGTGTATGTGACCAATAACATCTGCTAACCATGTGTATGTAACCAATAACATCTGCTAACCCTGTGTTTGTGACCAATAACATCTGCTAACCATGTGACCAATAACATCTGCTAACCATGTGCATGTGACCCATAACATCTGCTAACCATGTGTATGTGACCAATAACATCTGCTAACCATGTGTATGTGACCAATAACATCTGCTAACCATGTGTATGTGACCAATAACATCTGCTAACCATGTGTATGTAACCAATAACATCTGCTAACCCTGTGTTTGTGACCAATAACATCTGCTAACCATGTGACCAATAACATCTGCTAACCATGTGTATGTGACCAATAACATCTGCTAACCATGTGTATGTGACCAATAACATCTGCTAACCATGTGTATGTGACCAATAACATCTGCTAACCATGTGTATGTAACCAATAACATCTGCTAACCATTTGTATGTGACCAATAACATCTCCTAACCATGTGGATGTGACCAATGACATCTGCTAACCATGTGTACAAGACCAATAACATCTGCTAACCATGTGTATGTAACCAATAACATCTGCTAACCATGTGTACAAGACCAATAACATCTGCTAACCATGTGAACAATAACATCTGCTAACCATGTGTATGTGACCCATAACATCTCCTAACCATGTGGATGTGACCAATGACATCTGCTAACCATGTGTATGTGACCAATAACATCTGCTAACCATGTGTATGTAAACAATAACATCTGCAAACCCTGTGTTTGTGACCAATAACATCTGCTAACCATGTGACCAATAACATCTGCTAACCATGTGTATGTGACCCATAACATCTCCTAACCATGTGGATGTGACCAATGACATCTGCTAACCATGTGTATGTGACCAATAACATCTGCTAACCATGTGTATGTGACCAATAACATCTGCTAACCATGTGTATGTGACCATTAACATCTGCTAACCCTGTGTATGTAACCAATAACATCTGCTAACCATGTGTATGTGAACAATAACATCTGCTAACCATGTGTATGTAACCAATAACATCTGCTAACCATGTGTATGTAACCAATAACATCTGATAACCATGTGTGTGTGACCAATAACATCTGCTAACCATGTGCATGTAACCAATAACATCTGCTAACCATGTGTACATGACCAATAACATCTGATAACCATGTGCATGTGACCAATAACATCTGCTAACCCTGTGTATGTAACCAATAAGATCTGCTAACCATGTGTATGTGACCAATAACATCTGCTAACCATGTGTATGTAACCAATAACATCTGATAACCATGTGTATGTGAACAATAAGATCTGCTAACCATGTGTATGTGACCAATAACATCTGCCAACCATGTGCATGTGACCAATAACATCTGCTAACCATGTGCATGTGACCAATAACATCTGCTAACCCTGTGTATGTAACCAATAACATCTGCTAACCATGTGTATGTGACCAATAACTTCTGCTAAACATGAGTATGTGAACAGTAACATCTGCTAACCATGTGTATGTAACCAATAACATCTGATAACCATGTGTATGTGAACAATAAGATCTGCTAACCATGTGTATGTGACCAATAACATCTGCCAACCATGTGCATGTGACCAATAACATCTGCTAACCATGTGAATGTGACCAATAACATCTGCTAACCATGTGTATGTAACCAATAACATCTGCTAACCATGTGTATGTGACCAATAACTTCTGCTAAACATGAGTATGTGAACAGTAACATCTGCTAACCATGTGTATGTAACCAATAACTTCTGCTAACCATGTGTATGTGACCATTAACATCTGCTAACCACGTGTACGTGACAAATAACATCTGCTAACCATGTGTATGTGACCCATAACATCTGCTAACCATGTGTATGTGATCAATAACATCTGCTAACCATGTGTATGTGACCAATAACATCTGCTAACCATGTGTATGTGACCAATACCATCTGCTAACCATGTGGATGTGACCAATGACATCTGCTAACCATGTGTATGTGACCAATAACATCTGCTAACCATGTGTATGTGATCAATAACATCTGCTAACCATGTGTATGTGACCAATAACATCTGCTAACCATGTGTATGTGACCAAAACCATCTGTTAACCATGTGTATGTGACCAATAACATCTGCTAACCATGTGTATGTAACCAATAACATCTGCTAACCATGTGTATGTGACCAATAACATATGCTAACCATGTGACCAATAACATCTGCTAACCATGTGTATGTGACCAATAACATCTGCTAACCATGTGTATGTGACCAATAACATCTGCTAACCCTATGTATGTGACCAATAACATATGCTAACCATGTGACCAATAACATCTGCTAACCATGTGTATGTGACCTATAACATCTGCCAACCATGTGTATGTGACCAAGAACATCTGCTAACCCTGTGTATGTGACCTATAACATCTGCTAACCATGTGTATGTGACCAATAACTTCTCCTAACCATGTGTATGTAACCAATAACATCTGCTAACCCTGTGTATGTGACCAATAACATCTGCTAACCATGTGTATGTGACCAATAACATTGTTTACAGGTTTATATGAAATCTGACCTGAAATGTATTAAAATATGAAAAACATGGTTACACTGGTAGAACAGCTGATTGATCTAACACCTGCCTCAGACCACTAGAACAGCTGATTGATCTAACACCTGCCTCAGACCACTAGAACAGCTGATTAATCTAACACCTGTCTCAGACCACTGGTAGAACAGCTGATTGATCTAACACCTGCCTCAGACCACTAGAACAGCTGATTGATCTAACACCTGTCTCAGACCACTGGTAGAACAGCTGATTGATCTAACACCTGCCTCAGACCACTAGAACAGCTGATTGATCTAACACCTGCCTCAGACCACTAGAACAGCTGATTGATCTAACACCTGCCTCAGACCACTAGAACAGCTAATTGATCTAACACCTGCCTCAGACCACTGGTAGAACAGCTGATTGATCTAACACCTGCCTCAGACCACTAGAACAGCTAATTGATCTAACACCTGTCTCAGACCACTGGTAGAACAGCTGATTGATCTAACACCTGCCTCAGACCACTAGAACAGCTGATTGTTCTAACACCTGCCTCAGACCACTAGAACAGCTGATTGATCTAACAACCGCCTCAGACCACTAGAACAGCTAATTGATCTAACACCTTCCTCAGACCACTGGTAGAACAGCTGATTGATCTAACACCTGCCTCAGACCACTAGAACAGCTAATTGATCTAACACCTGCCTCAGACCACTGGTAGAACAGCTGATTGATCTAACACCTGCCTCAGACCACTAGAACAGCTGATTGATCTAACACCTGCCTCAGACCACTAGAACAGCTGATTGATCTAACACCTGCCTCAGACCACTAGAACAGCTGAGTAATCTAACACCTGCCTCAGACCACTAGAACAGCTGATTGATCTAACACCTGCCTCAGACCACTGGTAGAACAGCTGATTGATCTAACACCTGCCTCAGACCACTGGTAGAACAGCTGATTGATCTAACACCTGCCTCAGACCACTGGTAGAACAGCTGAGTACTCTAACACCTGTCTCAGACCACTAGAACCGCTGAGTAATCTAACACCTGTCTCAGACCACTAGAACAGCTGAGTAATCTAACACCTGCCTCAGACCACTAGAACAGCTGAGTAATCTAACACCTGCCTCAGACCCCTAGAACAGCTGAGTAATCTAACACCTGCCTCAGACCACTAGAACAGCTGAGTAATCTAACACCTGTCTCAGACCACTAGAACAGCTGAGTAATCTAACACCAGCCTTAGACCACTAGAACAGCTGAGTAATCTATCACCTGCCTCAGACCACTAGAACAGCTGAGTAATCTAACACCTGTCTCAGACCACTAGAACAGCTGAGTAATCTACCACCTGTCTCAGACCACTAGAACAGCTGAGTAATCTAACACCAGCCTTAGACCACTAGAACAGCTGAGTAATCTACCACCTGCCTCAGACCACTAGAACAGCTGAGTAATCTAACACCAGCCTTAGACCACTAGAACAGCTGAGTAATCTACCACCTGCCTCAGACCACTAGAACAGCTGAGTAATCTAACACCTGTCTCAGACCACTAGAACAGCTGAGTAATCTAACACCAGCCTTAGACCACTAGAACAGCTGAGTAATCTACCACCTGCCTCAGACCACTAGAACAGCTGAGTAATCTAACACCTGTCTCAGACCACTAGAACAGCTGAGTAATCTAACACCAGCCTTAGACCACTAGAACAGCTGAGTAATCTACCACCTGCCTCAGACCCCTAGAACAGCTGAGTAATCTAATCTTGTGTTCTTACTGTAGATGTTTTCCTTCCATATGACTATACGCAGCAGATAGAATCACGTGGTTAATCCGTTTCTTTGTGACCTCCGATAAATTCAGAGCAAAGTTGACAATGTCTTTGCAATTTATTGAAACAAGGGATGTATACACATTTTCTTTATATGAAAACCAAGATGACTTCATTAAAATATAAACATTAGGCTTTAGGCCTGTTTCAATCATGTTGAAATATATTCCATGTTCCATATATTGAGTTCTATTTTGCTACTTGAAGGCTACTGTCTGTTATTTGTCTCAATATATTTTATAACATGTGCGCAATGACGTGCTAAATCTGAGATGTTTTATGTGTCAGCATTAGAATTAGCCACCTCAATATCTGCAGCCATAGGTGCTAATAGAAGCTGATCTGTGGTCAATTTTGTGAACTAATTATAATGTTAATGTTAACAATTTATGTTATTCTTCAATAACACAAACTCCAAAGCAAATCAGGGGAAGAAGAATAGGTTTATTCAGAGAGGACAAATCAAGATGTTAAGAGGTAGATGTTCAGATCTTCAGTCCCCCCTGTCCTCAGCTTTTCTCCACCGAACAAAGGAACAGGATGCCATTTATAACCCCCCACCCTAGCCTGGGGTTGACCAATCAGAAGTCCTCTCTGAGTTCAGGAGTGACATTCCACAGTTGTTGAACTGAAACCCAACTCCTATTTACAATTCCTTATTGACCATTAGTACTCTAGTACTCTACTGACCATTAGTACTCTAGTACTCTACTGACCATTAGTACTCTAGTACTCTCGTCCTCTCAAACTCTCAAACTCTGCGTTGTGTATTTATCTTGAAGATATGAACTCTGACCTGTTCACCAGACGTGGTACCTTGTAGTGCTGCTGATCCAGTTTCTACTGGTCTGACTGAGGATACGAACTCTGACCTGTTCACCAGACGTGATACCTTGTAGTGCTGAGGATATGAACTATGAAAACTGATTTACAACGGCGCAGATCAATACATAACACCACCGTAAACATAAATAATAATAAATAAATTAATGGGTAAACAAAACCCGGTACACACCAGCATCATCATCATCATCATGTGCACAAGCACTACAATAAACAATTATGGACAAGGACATGGGGGGAACAGAGGGTTAAATACACAACATGGGGCAGCAGGGTAGCCTCGTGGTTAGTGGCAGGGTAGCCTAGTGGTTAGTGGCAGGGTAACAACATGTAATGATGGAATAGAAACCAGGTGTGTGGAAAGACAAGACAAAACAAATGGAAAATTAAAAGTGGATCGGCGATGGCTAGAAGACCGGTGATGTCGACCGCCGGACCCTGCCCGAACAAGGAGAGGGACCGACTTTGGCGGAAGTCGTGACAACACCTCTGAATGCTCGGCTATGAAAAGCCAACTGACATTTACTCCTGAGGTACTGACCAATTGCACCCTCTATAACCACTGTGATTATTGTTTGACCCTGCTGGTCATCTATGAACATTTGAACATCTTGAAGAATGATTTGAACCTAATGGCCATGTTCTCTTATAATCTCTCTCCAGCACAGACAAAAGAGGACTGGTTACCCCTCAGAGCCTGGTTCCTTTCTACCCAGTACAGACAGAAGAGGACTGGTCATCCCTCAGAGCCTGGTTCCTTTCTACCCAGTACAGACAAAAGAGGACTGGTTACCCCTCAGAGCCTGGTTCCTTTCTACCCAGTACAGACAGAAGAGGACTGGTCATCCCTCAGAGCCTGGTTCCTCTCTACCCAGCACAGACAGAAGAGGACTGGTCACCCCTCAGAGCCTGGTTCCTCTCTACCCAGTACAGACAGAAGAGGACTGGTCATCCCTCAGAGCCTGGTTCCTCTCTACCCAGTACAGACAGAAGAGGACTGGTCATCCCTCAGAGCCTGGTTCCTTTCTACCCAGTACAGACAGAAGAGGACTGGTCATCCCTCAGAGCCTGGTTCCTCTCTACCCAGTACAGACAGAAGAGGACTGGTCATCCCTCAGAGCCTGGTTCCTTTCTACCCAGTACAGACAGAAGAGGACTGGTCATCCCTCAGAGCCTGGTTCCTCTCTACCCAGCACAGACAGAAGAGGACTGGTCACCCCTTAGAGCCTGGGTCCTCTCTAACCAGGACAGACAGAAGAAGACTGGTCACCCCTCAGAGCCTGGTTCCTTTCTACCCAGTACAGAGAGAAGAAGACTGGTCACCCCTCAGAGCCTGGTTCCTCTCTACCCAGTACAGACAGAAGAGGACTGGTCACCCCTCAGAGCCTGGTTCCTCTCTACCCAGCACAGAAGAAGAGGACTGGTAACCCCTCAGAGACTGGTTCCTCTCTAGGTTTCTTCCTAAGTTCCTGCCTTTCTAGGGAGTTTTTCTAGCCACAGTGCTTCAACATCCTAACATGATCTCTTCAGCACGAGACGACTGTTACACCCAACGACGTGTTTCTGCCAATGAGCTTCAAATCAAATCAAATTGAATTTCTCACATGTGCCGAACAATAATGAGACTATAAGGAGAACCAGTACTGAGTCAATGTGCAGGGTACCAGGTAGTTGAGGTAATAATGAGGCTATAAGGAGTACCAGTACTGAGTCAATGTGCAGGGTACCAGGTAGTTGAGGTAATAATGAGGCTATAAGAAGTACCAGTACTGAGTCAATGTGCAGGGTACCAGGTAGATGAGGTAATAATGAGACTATAAGGAGAACCAGTACTGAGTCAATGTGCAGGGTACCAGGTAGTTGAGGTAATAATGAGGCTATAAGGAGTACCAGTACTGAGTCAATGTCCAGGGTACCAGGTAGTTGAGGTAATAATGAGACTATAAGGAGTACAAGTACTGAGTCAATGTGTAGGGTACCAGGTAGTTGAGGTAATAATGAGACTATAAGGAGTACCAGTACTGAGTCAATGTGCAGGGTACCAGGTAGTTGAGGTAATAATGAGACTGTAAGGAGAACCAGTACTGAGTC
The DNA here is from genome assembly GCF_045791955.1 of Oncorhynchus clarkii lewisi. NCBI lineage: Eukaryota > Metazoa > Chordata > Actinopteri > Salmoniformes > Salmonidae > Oncorhynchus > Oncorhynchus clarkii. The sequence continues at coordinate 101,833,822 of NC_092158.1, read as the reverse complement.
AATGTGCAGGGTACCAGGTAGTTGAGGTAATAATGAGGCTATAAGGAGTACCAGTACTGAGTCAATGTGCAGGGTACCAGGTAGTTGAGGTAATAATGAGACTATAAGGAGTACCAGTACTGAGTCAATGTGCAGGGTACCAGGTAGTTGAGGTAATAATGAGACTATAAGGAGTACCAGTACTGAGTCAATGTGCAGGGTACCAGGTAGTTGAGGTAATAATGAGACTATAAGGAGTACAAGTACTGAGTCAATGTGCAGGGTACCAGGTAGTTGAGGTAATAATGAGACTATAAGGAGAACCAGTACTGAGTCAATGTGCAGTGTACCAGGTAGTTGAGGTAATAATGAGACTATAAGGAGAACCAGTACTGAGTCAATGTGCAGGGTACCAGGTAGTTGAGGTAATAATGAGACTATAAGGAGTACCAGTACTGAGTCAATGTGCAGGGTACCAGGTAGTTGAGGTAATAATGAGACTATAAGGAGTACCAGTACTGAGTCAATGTGCAGGGTACCAGGTAGTTGAGGTAATAATGAGACTATAAGGAGTACCAGTACTGACTCAATGTGCAGGGTACCAGGTAGTTGAGGTAATAATGAGGCTATAAGGAGTACCAGTCAATGTGCAGGGTACCAGGTAGTTGAGGTAATAATGAGGCTATAAGAAGTACCAGTACTGAGTCAATGTGCAGGGTACCAGGTAGATGAGGTAATAATGAGACTATAAGGAGAACCAGTACTGAGTCAATGTGCAGGGTACCAGGTAGTTGAGGTAATAATGAGGCTATAAGGAGTACCAGTACTGAGTCAATGTCCAGGGTACCAGGTAGTTGAGGTAATAATGAGGCTATAAGAAGTACCAGTACTGAGTCAATGTGCAGGGTACCAGGTAGATGAGGTAATAATGAGACTATAAGGAGAACCAGTACTGAGTCAATGTGCAGGGTACCAGGTAGTTGAGGTAATAATGAGGCTATAAGGAGTACCAGTACTGAGTCAATGTCCAGGGTACCAGGTAGTTGAGGTAATAATGAGACTATAAGGAGTACCAGTACTGAGTCAATGTGCAGGGTACCAGGTAGTTGAGGTAATAATGAGGCTATAAGGAGTACCAGTACTGAGTCAATGTGCAGGGTACCAGGTAGTTGAGGTAATAATGAGGCTATAAGGAGGACCAGTACTGAGTCAATGTGCAGGGTACCAGGTAGTTGAGGTAATAATGAGACTATAAGGAGTACCAGTACTGAGTCAATGTGCAGGGTACCAGGTAGTTGAGGTAATAATGAGGCTATAAGAAGTACCAGTACTGAGTCAATGTGCAGGGTACCAGGTAGATGAGGTAATAATGAGACTATAAGGAGAACCAGTACTGAGTCAATGTGCAGGGTACCAGGTAGTTGAGGTAATAATGAGGCTATAAGGAGTACCAGTACTGAGTCAATGTGTAGGGTACCAGGTAGTTGAGGTAATAATGAGACTATAAGGAGTACCAGTACTGAGTCAATGTGTAGGGTACCAGGTAGTTGAGGTAATAATGAGGCTATAAGGAGTACCAGTCAATGTGCAGGGTACCAGGTAGTTGAGGTAATAATGAGACTATAAGAAGTACCAGTACTGAGTCAATGTGCAGGGTACCAGGTAGTTGAGGTAATAATGAGGCTATAAGAAGTACCAGTACTGAGTCAATGTGCAGGGTACCAGGTAGTTGAGGTAATAATGAGACTATAAGGAGAACCAGTACTGAGTCAATGAAACTGTGAAGGACCTCGGCGTTACTCTGGACCCTGATCTCTCTTTTGACGAACATATCAAGACCATTTCAAGGACAGCTTTTTTCCATCTACGTAACATTGCAAAAATCAGAAACTTTCTGTCCAAAAATGATGCAGAAAAATTAATCCATGCTTTTGTCACTTCTAGGTTAGACTACTGCAATGCTCTACTTTCCGGCTACCCGGATAAAGCACTAAATAAACTTCAGTTAGTGCTAAATACGGCTGCTAGAATCCTGACTAGAACCAAAAAATGTGATCATATTACTCCAGTGCTAGCCTCCCTACACTGGCTTCCTGTCAAAGCAAGGGCTGATTTCAAGGTTTTACTGCTAACCTACAAAGCATTACATGGGCTTGCTCCTACCTATCTCTCTGATTTGGTCCTGCCGTACATACCTACACGTACGCGACGGTCACAAGACGCAGGCCTCCAAATTGTCCCTAGAATTTCTAAGCAAACAGCTGGAGGCAGGGCTTTCTCCTATAGAGCTCCATTTTTATGGAACGGTCTGCCTACCCATGTCAGAGACGCAAACTCGTTCTCAACTTCTAAGTCTCTACTGAAGACTCATCTCTTCAGTGGGTCATATGATTGAGTGTAGTCTGGCCCAGGAGTGGGAGGGTGAAGGGAAAGGCTCTGGAGCAACGAACCGCCCTTGCTGTCTCTGCCTGGCCGGTTCCCTTCTTTCCACTGGGATTCTCTGCCTCTAACCCTATTACAGGGGCTGAGTCACTGGCTTACTGGGGCTCTCTCATGCCGTCCCTGGAGGGGGTGCGTCACCTGAGTGGGTTGAGTCACTGATGTGGTCATCCTGTCTGGGTTGGCGCCCCCCCCACCCCTTGGGTTGTGCCGTGGCGGAGGTCTTTGTGGGCTATACTCAGCCTTGTCTCAGGATGGTAAGTTGGTGGTTGAAGATATCCCTCTAGTGGTGTGGAGGCTGTGCTTTGGCAAAGTGGGTGGGGTTATATCCTTCCTGTTTGGCCCTGTCCGGGGGTGTCCTCGGATGGGGCCACAGTGTCTCCTGACCCCTCCTGTCTCAGCCTCCAGTATTTATGCTGCAGTAGTTTATGTGTCGGGGGGCTAGGGTCAGTTTGTTATATCTGGAGTACTTCTCCTGTCCTATTCGGTGTCCTGTGTGAATCTAAGTGTGCGTTCTCTAATTCTCTCCTCTCTTTCTCTCTCTCGGAGGACCTGAGCCCTAGGACCATGCCCCAGGACTACCTGACATGATGACTCCTTGCTGTCCCCAGTCCACCTGGCTGTGCTGCTGCTCCAGTTTCAACTGTTCTGCCTTATTATTATTCGACCATGCTGGTCATTTATGAACATTTGAACATCTTGGCCATGTTCTGTTATAATCTCCACCCGGCACAGCCAGAAGAGGACTGGCCATCCCACATATGCTCTCTCTAATTCTCTCTTTCTTTCTCTCTCTCGGAGGACCTGAGCCCTAGGACCATGCCCCAGGAATACCTGACATGATGACTCCTTGCTGTCCGCAGTCCACCTGACTGTGCTGCTGCTCCAGTTTCAACTGTTCTGCCTTATTATTATTCGACCATGCTGGTCATTTATGAACATTTGAACATCTTGACCATGTTCTGTTATAATCTCCACCCGGCACAGCCAGAAGAGGACTGGCCACCCCACATAGCCTGCTTCCTCTCTAGGTTTCTTCCTAGGTTTTGGCCTTTCTAGGGAGTTTTTCCTAGCCACCGTGCTTCTACACCTGCATTGCTTGCTGTTTGGGGTTTTAGGCTGGGTTTATGTACAGCACTTTGAGATATCAGCTGATGTACGAAGGGCTATATAAATACATTTTGATTGATTGATTGATTGAGTACCAGTACTGAGTCAATGTGCAGGGTACCAGGTAGTTGAGGTAATAATGAGACTATAAGGAGAACCAGTACTGAGTCAATGTGCAGGGTACCAGGTAGTTGTGGTAATAATGAGACTATAAGGAGTACCAGTACTGAGTCAATGTGCAGGGTACCAGGTAGTTGTGGTAATAATGAGACTATAAGGAGTACCAGTACTGAGTCAATGTGCAGGGTACAAGGTAGTGAGGTAATAATGAGACTATAAGGAGTACCAGTACTGAGTCAATGTGCAGGGTACCAGGTAGTTGAGGTAATAATGAGACTATAAGGAGAACCAGTACTGAGTCAATGTGCAGGGTACCAGGTAGTTGAGGTAATAATGAGGCTATAAGGAGAACCAGTACTGAGTCAATGTGCAGGGTACCAGGTAGTTGAGGTAGTAATGAGGCTATAAGGAGAACCAGTACTGAGTCAATGTGCAGGGTACCAGGTATTTGAGGTAATAATGAGGCTATAAGGAGTACCAGTACTGACTCAATGTGCAGGGTACCAGGTAGTTTAGGTAATAATAAGACTATAATTGAGATAATATGTACATGTAGGTAGAGGTATAAGTGACTAGAAAATCAGGATAGAGATTACCACTCCTCATCCAGGGAGTGCACACACACACACGCACGCACACACACACACACACACACACACACACACACACACACACACACAGGGAGGGAATGTTTAATATTGTTTTAGGACTATGAAAATGGACAAAATGATGAGCCTATGGATTATGAAAACAACAACAGTAAAAGGGAAAATGGGAGAGGAGAAATGACTAGAGACAGTGTTGTTTAACTCACTGACCATGACCCATGAGTTCTTCTTACCTTTGTTCAGTAGAATAGTCTCCCTTTCTAAACAGTATAGGTAGAACCATAGACTTGTCACTCTTCAGGGACACACAGCTGGGAACAGGGGAGGCTGGTCTCTCCTGCTTGATTGGGCTTCAACACAACAGAGACAAACATTACATCTCTCATCTACTCTGAGCTCAGATGGGGAAACATAAGAAGAGTTTCATTCCAAAACGCTGTGTCCACTTTCAGAAATGTTGGTTAATTATATTTGATTGTTTATAGAAATTATTAAATGACTTCAAGTCTTTATAAAGGCTTCTAAAGTGGGTAAATTTCACTTAAAAAAGACAGACTTGATTTGATGAAAAATGGCTCAACAACAAAACAAAACTAATCTAGAACAGTTACAGTATATAGAATGTAGTATATAGTATATAGTTACAGTATATAGAATGTAGTATATAGTATATAGTTACAGTATATAGAATGTAATATATAGTATATAGTTACAGTATATAGAATGTAGTATATAGTATATAGTTACAGTATATAGAATGTAGTATATAGTATATAGTTACAGTATATAGAATGTAGTATATAGTATATAGTTACAGTATATAGAATGTAGTATATAGTATATAGTTACAGTTATATAGAATGTAGTATA